>NC_053162.1:43804366-44041866 GCF_016835505.1 Polypterus senegalus
CAGTCGAGTTCTGGCATGAAGCAAGTGAGGAGGAACTGGGTGGACAGGAGGTTACAGTTTTGAGGGAGTGTCCGGCTCCGCGAGGGAGGAATGTTCTCCTTCAGGTGTTTTCTCTGTTGTGATTTTTTGGGTTTCTATGTATATATCTATGTATATATACAGTGCATCCGGAAAGTATTCACAGCGCATCATTTTCCACATTTTGTTATGTCACAGCCTTATTCCAAAATGGATTAAATTCATTTTTTTCCTCAGAATTCTACACACAACACCCCATAATGACGTGAAAAAAGTTTACTTGAGGTTTTTGCAAATTTATTAAAAATAAAAAAACTGACAAATCACATGTACATAAATATTCACAGCCTCTGCTCAATTCTTTGTTGATGCACCTTTGGCAACAATTACAGCCTGAAGTCTTTTTTGAATATGATGCCACAAGCTTGGCACACCTATCCTTGGCCAGTTACGCCCATTCCTCTTTGCAGCACCTCTCAAGCTCAATCAGGTTGGATGGGAAGCATCGGTGCACAGCAATTTTAAGATCTCTCCAGACATGTTCAATCGGATTCAAGTCTGGGCTCTGGCTGGGCCACTCAAGGACATTCACAGAGTTGTCTTGAAGCCACTCCTTTGATATCTTGGCTGTGTGCTTAGGGTCGTTGTCCTGCTGAAAGATTTTTGGAATAAGGCTGTAACATAACAAAATGTGGAAAAAGTGATGCGCTGTGAATACTTTCCTGATGCACTCTATCTATCTATAAAGTCCTACGCCTAAAAGTGCAACGATTTAATGTGATATTTTTATGTCACGCTTTAAGGCTCATTTTAAAACATGCATATATATGTTTGGTTCTTCTCATTCTTTTCATAATTTATCGAACTTTAATGTGATGTTGTTAGATTTTCAGATTCTTATTCTGTTTTTAAATTCTAAACTAAAAAAAAAAAAATCAAGAACTCGCTTCCTGCGAGACGAAACTTAACCAAGAGTGCCAAGAGATTTAACCACGTCTGGGGCCCAAAATAATAGACAAAGAATAGGACAGCTGCTGTACAGGCTTTTAAATGTTTCAAGCGGCGCGTGAGATGCAGATCATGCGGCAGCGGCAAAAAACAAAAACTGTATTTGTTTCCCATTGTATCACCATTTAAGAGGGGGTTTCGGAGGAGTGACCGCGTCTCCTTGGTGTGCGTTCAGCTGCCCTCTTCACAATGCAAATGGCAGAGACGCGAAGTGGCTGGCACGTGGTGCAGGCCGGGGTGGTTGGCAAGCAAAGCAAGCAAGGGTGAACCCTCCAGTTATATAGTAAAAACATACATTTGATTTGAGCCTCTGACAGTAATTAGTGAAACAAGTGTGCTTTTATTCAAGACTAAAACTGCATGAAAACTGAATTAAAAAAAAAAAATCGCCCACATAAGCACACTTGTTTTGTTATACCACGTCTTTATTTGGAAATTAACAGTCTCAGACTGGGGGGAGCGTGAACATGATTGATAGAATAAAACTGAATGCAAATTTAAAAAAAAAAAAACACTAACTTTTACAAGTAACATAACTTTACACTGGCAGTTTCAAATAAAATGTATGTTTTTATTGTACTGTATATATAGGGAGCTCTGCCCCCTGCTTGCTTCACTTGTCAAATGGTGTTGGGGGCACTCCTTCATTACAGAAAGCAATTGTATTTAAAAACATGATATATACAAACCGGATTCCAAAAAAGTTGGGACACTATACAATTGTGAATAAAAACTGAATGCAATGATGTGGAGGTGCCAACTTCTAATATTTTATTCAGAATAGAACATAAATCACGGAACAAAAGTTTAAACTGAGAAAATATATCATTTTAAGGGAAAAATATGTTGATTCAGAATTTCATAGTGTCAACAAATCCCAAAAAAGTTGGGACAAGGCCATTTTCACCACTGTGTGGCATCTCTCCTTCTTCTTACAACACTCAACAGACGTCTGGGGACCGAGGAGACCAGTTTCTCAAGTTTAGAAATAGGAATGCTCTCCCATTCTTGTCTAATACAGGCCTCTAACTGTTCAATCGTCTTGGGCCTTCTTTGTCGCACCTTCCTCTTTATGATGCGCCAAATGTTCTCTATAGGTGAAAGATCTGGACTGCAGACTGGCCATTTCAGTACCCGGATCCTTCTCCTACGCAGCCATGATGTTGTGATTGATGCAGAATGTGGTCTGGCATTATCTTGTTGAAAAATGCAGAGTCTTTCCTGAAAGAGATGACGTCTGGATGGGAACATATGTTGTTCTAGAACCTGAATATATTTTTCTGCATTGATGGTGCCTTTCCAGACATGCAAGCTGCCCATGCCACACGCACTAATGCAACCACATACAATCAGAGATGCAGGCTTCTGAACTGAGCATTGATAACAACTTGGGTTGTCCTTGTCCTCTTTGGTCTGGATGACATGGCGTCCCAGATTTCCAAAAAGAACTTTGAATCGTGACTCGTCTGACCACAGAACAGTCTTCCATTTTGCCACACTCCATTTTAAATGATCCCTGGCCCAGTGACAACGCCTGAGCTTGTGGATCTTGCTTAGAAATGGCTTCTTCTTTGCACTGTAGAGTTTCAGCTGGCAACGGCAGATGGCACGGTGGACTGTGTTCACTGACAATGGTTTCTGGAAGGATTCCTGAGCCCATTCTGTGATTTCCTTTACAGTAGCATTCCTGTTTGTGGTGCAGTGTCGTTTAAGGGCCCGGAGATCACGGGCATCCAGTATGGTTTTACGGCCTTGACCCTTACGCACAGAGATTGTTCCAGATTCTCTGAATCTTTGGATGATGTTATGCACAGTTGATGATGATAGATGCAAAGTCTTTGCAATTTTTCGCTGGGTAACACCTTTCTGATATTGCTCCACTATCTTTCTGCGCAACATTGTGGGAATTGGTGATCCTCTATCCTTCTTGGCTTCATAGAGACACTGCCACTCTGAGAAGCTCTTTTTATACCCAATCATGTTGCCAATTGACCTAATTAGTGTTTATTGGTCTTCCAGCTCTTCGTTATGCTCAAACTTACTTTTTCCAGCTTCTTATTGCTACTTGTCCCAACTTTTTTGGGATTTGTTGACACCGTCAAATTTTGAATCAACATATTTTTTCTTTAAAATGATACATTTACTCGGATTAAACGTTTGATCTGTCATCTACGTTCTATTACAAATAAAATATTGACATTTGCCATCTCCACATCATTGCATTCAGTTTTTATTCACAATTTGTTTAGTGTCCCAACTTTTTTGGAATCCGTTTTGTAGAATAGTATGCGGGGCACGGGTGAAAGACGGTTTGGTCCTTAGTTATTATACAAAATCAGTTACTTGAGTATTTCACTACAACTGTCTTTTTTAAATACCAATGAATAATAAAACATAGTAAAAAGTAAAAATTAAAACGTAATAAAAGTAAATAAAGATTAAATTACATTAATGCCTTGTCAAAAACAATATTATGAATTACTTTATCCTCAACTTACATTTTATAAACGTTGCTTTTCCTGTTTGCATAATTTTTGGGATATTTTTCTCTTTTTCGTTTATTGGACGATTCTCTTTTTTCTTGATTTTTATTACATGCAACTGTTTTTGTTCATTTTTTTTTTCAACGTTCATTATCAACTCTTGTGGCTCTTTTTCTATTTTGATCTAAAATTCGACCTTCTTGAATGGATAATTTACTTTTCTGCCGTGCCATTATAACTGACTGCATTGAAGGGTGAGTTAGCACTGAAAAAGTCATGGGCTGGTATGGAGAGAGGATGTGCGCAGTATGAGTAATGATTGGGTGAGCGGTGTGGAGGGGAGGCTGAAAATTGTGGACACAATGGAAAACTTTTTTTAATATAACAGAGAGAGTAATAATAATCGAAGCGCATTACTCAAAGCGCTAAATGCAGGGATGACCCGGGACTGAATCAATAGCATCTTGATTACGAAGCAGCAGTTCTTTCCCCTGTACCAGCCAAACAGATATCTGCAAGACGCTCAAACACATGCATGCAAATGTCTTTACTTTGTATCGATTGATATTTGGGCTTTAGATTTCACACATTGTCAGCATCATGTAATTTGAACAATCTGGATTTCTTCAGGTTTATACTTGAACTAGCAAAATACCCGCGCTTCGCAGCGGAGAAGTCGTGTGTTAAAGAAGTTATGAAAAAGAAAAGGAAACATTTTAAAAATAACGTAACATGATTGTCAAAGTAATTGTTTTGTGTATTTGGCGGCAGCGTCATGAAGTTGTTTTCGTCTAGCTGCATCAGAAAATGTACCACGACGTCTGACACACCTCCTTTTTACTGTTTTCTCACAGCTTGGATTGCTACTGTCATAATCGGTTTCAGTCTACATAAGTATTTAATATACGTTATTAAACAGTAAAACATTAACGTTTTAAGAAGTAAAGCTACATTGAGCACTACTGGAGTGGTTTCAGGTAAACTACATTTTAAAGACGGTGTAACACAACAGGTAAGTAGTACTAACAGCAGCAAAAATATATATGGATGATCTCTCGGTAGTAGATCCCTTTTGAAAGGCGCTACACAATGGCTGTGGTATAGAAATTACATTTGCTATGTGAACGTCCACATTTCTGCCTCGGGTAATGCGCCTTAACGGCATTACCAGCATTTAAAGAAAATTAGTTTTGTGTCCTCTGCAGTATTAAGAGAGAAAGGCTTTGGTTTGGGATAAAAGGAAAAAAGGTGTAAAGAAAGGAAAGTTGCCTTTTTCTTTTATATAGTGTAGAGAGATGTCTTCGCTGACGATATGAGCGCCTTTTGGGGACGGTCGCGGTGGGTCTTGTGTAGACTGGTGAGCTGGTGAGACGCCCCTGCCATTAATCGGCTGTGATGGCACTGTTGGTCCTCCACTCCTGTGCGTGTCTTCATAATCCGAGGTGACGACCTCATAATCGTATACGTGCAAAAGAAAGTGCGAAGCGCCTTAATATTAGTTTGCCACGGTGTAGAAAAGGGGTCCCGTGTTTGCACTTGTCTGGGCTATAGCTCAGGGGGAGGTGGAAAAGTATTAAAGTGCTCACTTTAACTTATGTCAGAAGCGCAGTCAGCGTCTCAAAGGCCGACACAGCTATGTGCTGGCAGCTTGACTTTTGCAGGGCAGGAGACGCCACTTTTTGCAGACACGTTCACGTGATAAAAGTCTCAGCGCTCATTGGAGGTCATTCATTCATTAATTCATATATATATATATATATATATATATATATATATAAAATAGCAAAATACCCGCGCTTCACAGTGGTGAAGTAGTGTGTTAAAGAAGTAATGAAAAGAAAATGAAATATTTTAATAATAACGTGACATGATTGTCATTGTCATGAGTGTTGCTGTTATATATATATATATATATATATTTATATATAAACTGCTCAAAAAAATTAAAGGAACACTCTGAAAACACATCAGATCTCAATGGGAAAAAGAAATCCTCCTGGATATCTATACTGATATAGACTGGGTAATGTGTTAGGAACGAAAGGATGCCACATCATTTGATGGAAATGAAAATGATCAACCTACAGAGCCCTGAATTCAAAGACGCCCCAAAATCAGAGTGAAAAAATTATGTGGCAGGCTAGTCCATTTTGCCAAAATTTAATTGCAGCAACTCAAAATTGTACACAGCACTTTGTATGGCCCCTGTGTTCTTGTATACATGCCTGACAACATCGGTGCGTGCTTCTAATGAGATGACAGATGGTGTTGTTGGGGATCTCCTCCCAGATCTGGACCAGGGCATCACTGAGCTCCTGGACAGTCTGAGGTGCAACCTAGTGGCATTGGATGGACCAAAACATAATGTCCCAGAGGTGTTCTATTGGATTTAGGTCAGGAAAGTGTGGTGTCCAGTCAATGGTATCAATTCCTTCATCCTCCAGGAACTGCCTGCATACTCTCACCACATGAGGCCAGGAATTGTTGTGCACCAGGAGCCACTGTACCAGCTAAGGGTCTGACAATGGGTCCAAGGATTTCATCCTGATACCTAATGGCAGCCAAGGTGCCTTTGTCAAGCCTGTAGCGGTCTGTGTGACCCTCCATGGATATGCCTCCCCAGACAATCATTAACCCACCACCAAAGTGCTCATGCTGAATGATGTTACAGGCAGCATAATGTTCTCCATGGCCTCTCCAGACCCTTTCACTTCTGTCACGTGCTCAGGGTGAACCTGCTCTCATCTGTAAAAAGCACAGGGCACCAGTGGTGCATCTGCCAATTCTGGTATTCTATGGCGAATGCCAATCGAGCTGCATGCTGCTGGGCAGTGAGCTCAGGGCCCATTAGAGGACATGGGGCCCTTGGGTCACCCTCATGAAGTCTTTCTGGTTGTTTGGTCAGAGACATTCACACCAGTGGCCTGCTGGAGGTCATTTTGTAGGGCTCTGGCAGTGCTCATCCTGTTCCTCTTTGCCCAAAGGAGCAGATACTGGTCCTGCTGATGGGTTATGGACCTTCTATGGCCCTCTCCAGTTCTCCTAGAGTAACTGCTTGTCTCCTAGAATCTCCTCCATGCCCTTGAGACTGTGCAGGGAGACACAGCAAACCTTCTGGCAATGACACGTATTGATGTGCCATCCTGGAGAAGTTGGACTACCTGTGCAACCTCTGTAGGGTTCAGGTATCGCCTCATGCTACCAGTAGTCACACTGACTGTAGCCAAATGCAAAACTAGTGAAGAAACAGTCAGAAAAGATGAGGAGGGAAAAATGTCAGTGGCCTCCACCTGTTAAACCATTCCTGTTTTGGGGGTCATCTCATTGTTGCCCCTCTAGTGCATCTGTTGTTAATTTCATTAACACCATATCAGTATAGATATCCAGGAGGATTTCTTTTTCCCATTGAGATCTGATGTGTTTTCAAAGTGTTCCTTTAATTTTTTTGAGCAGTTTATATATATATATAGATATATAGATATATATATATAGATATATATATATAGATATCTATATAGATATATATATATAGATATCTATATAGATATATATATATATATATATATATATATATATATATAGATAGATAGATAGATTGAAAAAATAGATTTTTATGTTGATATTTTTGGGGGTGCTTCAACGGATTAACTTGATTTCCATTATTTTCAATGAGGAAGTTTGTTCTAGATACGAGAAATTCGCTATACAAGCTCAGTGCTGGAATGAATTAAACTTGTATCTCGAGGTTCCACTGTATATAGTATATAATATATATTAGCAGTTGGAGATCCACAAAGGGAGAAAATGAATCGCATATCATAAAGTAGTTTTTATTCCTGAGCTTTCAACCCCTACCAGGGGTCTTCATCAGAGGATAATGCTTAGACTTACAAGAATCAAAGGCAATATATAGCAATACCTTACAGGGGGAGGAGGGGGGGGTGTGGCTAGGTCCGTGTGGGGGGGTGAGGTTGTTGGGAGTAAAGTCTTGTTTATTAAGAATAAGTTCTTCTTATGTTTGTATATGCTGGATTTATGTCCAAGTGTCTGTTGATGGCGTTCTCATTTGATAACCAGGATTCCGCCAGCTCTCTATCACTATTATTGGCTTTAAATTTTACTTGTACATCGTCCCAATTAAATGTATGTTCTGTTGATTTAGTATGCTTATAGATCAATGACAGTGCGTCCTTTCTTCTGACGGCGTTGCAGTGTTCCTGTATACGTTGCATTCTTTTGAAGTTTGTCCTATGTATACTGCTGAGCACGAACTGCATGGAATGCTGTATACTGCGTTTAGTGTTTCTGCTGTCGATTTCTTGTTTTTGGCATTAAAGAGGACCGTGCGCAGATTGTTCATGGGTTTGTGTGCTATTCTGACACCTGACTTGGCCAGGATGTGTGCAGCACCTTCAGACACATTGTGGTGATAAGGGAGTGAGTGCCAGGTTGGTGGGGGTTATGATTCGAGTCAATTGTTTGTTGAGTTTTTTGGAGTCTTCTGTGTTGGCTTCGATTAATGAATGTTTTGAATATATTAATGAATATATATACAGTATATATACAGTATATATAATATATAATTGTGTGTACTTCATGACAATGTGGTTTTTCAAACAAAGTATAACATTTGCATTAATAAGTTAATGCTTCTAAAATTCTGACCTTGGCTGCATTTCAACAGTCTGCACAATCTAGCCAAAGACTTATCTGTTTATGCTTTGGTAAATATGCTAGTAAAGTCTATAATGTATTCAGATTTTTGTTTTTTATTCAGATCCCTAGGCTGTGTTGTTATTTCCTGATGAAGTTAGTCTCTAAACAAAACTTTTTTTATCTTAACTGTTATTTAGATTGTGGTATAACAGTGTCAATCTTGTGTCTGACACAATTATATTTTTACATGTGGGAGTTTCAGGTTTTTTTTTTTTTTGAGGGGTCTTGGGTGGTTTGCCAGTGAATAGTATTGTTGCATCACAGTATTGGTAAGACTTTCACAGTTGCCTTCTTTATAGAATTGTGTCAGATTTTACTGTATTTTTGTGGGTTTCACCAAAGCAATTAGATTTTTTAACATTATTCAAAGGCATGCTGTTATGAGGATAGACCACAGTTAATTGGCTCAATATACAGTGGGTACGGAAAGTATTCAGACCCCCTTCAATTTTTCACTCTTTGTTATATTGCAGCCATTTGCTAAAATCATTTAAAGTAATTTTTCCCTCATTAATGTACACACAGCACGCCATATTGACAGACAAAAAAAATAATTTTTGACATTGTTTTATTAAAAAAGAAAAACTGAAATATCACATGGTCCTACGTATTCAGACCCTTTGCTCAGTATTTAGTAGAAGCACCCTTTTGAGCTAATACAGCCATGAGTCTTCTTGGGAAGATGCAACAAGTTTTTCACACCTGGATTTGGGGATCCTCTGCTATTCCTCCTTGCAGATCCTCTCCAGTTCTGTCAGGTTGGATGGTCAATGTAGGTGGACAGCCATTTTTAGGTCTCTCCAGAGATGCTCAATTGGGTTTAAGTCTGGCTGGGCCATTCAAGAACAGTCAGAGTTGTTGTGAAGCCACTCCTTCGTTATTTTAGCTGTGTGCTTAGGGTCATTGTCTTGTTGAAAGGTAAACCTTCGGCCCAGTCTGAGGTCCTTAGCACTCTGGAGAAGGTTTTTGTCCAGGATATCCCTGTACTTGGCCGCATTAATCTTTCCCTCGATTGCAACCAGTCGTCCTGTCTCTGCAGCTGAAAAACACCCCCACAGCATGATGCTGCCACCGCCATGCTTCACTGTGGGAACTGTATTGGACAAGTGATGAGCAGTGCCTGGTTGTCTCCACACATACCGCTTAGAATTAAGGCCAAAAAGTACTATCTTGGTCTCATTAGACCAGAGAATCTTATTTCTCACCATCTCAGAGTCCTTCAGGTGTCTTTTAGCAAACTCCGATAGAACTTTAAATTAATGATTTCTAATGTTTTAATTTAATCAAAAGATTGGTCAATATTTTTACATCATAGTCCTACACAAGCTAAAAGTTTGTCTACACTGTGTGCACAGTTATTAGGCAAGTGAGTATTTTGACCATATCATCATTTTTAATGCGTATATTCCAACTCCAAGCTGTATTAACTTGAATGCTTATTGGATTTAAGCACATCAGGTGATGTGTATTTGTGTAATGAGGGAGGGTGTGGCCTAAGGAGATCAACACCCTATATCAAGGTGTGCAGAATTATTAGGCAGCTAGTTTTCCTCAGGCAAAATGGGCCAAAAAAGAGATTTAACTGACTCTGAAAAGTCAAAAATTGTAAAAAGTCTTTCAGAGGGATGCAGCACTTTTGGAATTGCTAAGATATTGGTGTGTGATCACAGAACCATCAAACATTTTGTTGCAAATAGTCAACAGGGTCGCAAGAAACGTGTTGAGAACAAAAGACGCAAATTAGCTGCCAAAGATTTGAGAAGAATCAAACGTGAAGCTACCAGGAACCCATTATCCTCCAGTACTTTCATATTCCAGAGCTGCAACCTACCTGGAGTGCCCAGAAGTACAAGGTGTTCAGTGCTCAAAGACATGGCCAAGGTAAGGAGGGCTGAAACCCAACCACCACTGAACAAGAAACATAAGTTGAAACGTCAAAACTGGGCCAAGAAATATCTGAAGACAGATTTTTTCAAAGGTTTTATGGACCGATGAGATGAGAGTGACTCTTGATGGACCAGATGGATGGACCTGTGGATCAGTAATGGCACAGAGCTCCACTCTAACGTGGAGGTGGGGTACTGGTATGAGCTGGTATTTTTAAAGATGAGCTAGTTGGACCTTTTGCATTGAAGATGAACTCAAAATCAACTCCCAAACCTACTGCCAGTTTTTCGAAGACACTTTCTTCAAACAGTGATACAGGAAAAAGACCATGATTTTTATGCAGGCCAATGCTCCATCACTTGCATCGAAGTTCTCACTGCGTGGCCAGCCAGTAAAGGCCTTAAAGATGAAGGAATAATGACATGGTCCCCTTCCTCATCTGACCTAAACCCTATCGAGAACTTGTGGGCACTTCTTAAACGCTAGATTTACGGGGGAGAAAAACAATACACCTCTCTGAAGAGTGTCTGGGAGGCTGTAGTCACTGCTCCACAAAAAGCTGATCGTCAACAGATCAAGAAACTGACAGACTCCATGAATGGAAAGGCTTATGACTGTTATTGGAAAGAAGGGTGGCTATATTGGTCATTGATTGATTGATTTTTTTTTGAAATGTCAGAGATGTTTATTTGTAAATTTTGAGGTGTTTGTTTATTATTCTCACTATAACAGATGAAAATAAACAAGTGAGATGGGAACATTTTCATTTTTCCTTTAGTTGCATAATAAATCTGCACACTAATAGTTGCCTAATAATTGTGCGCACATATGTATTCCCCTGATGATGTTCACACTCACATTTCCGTTGTGAAACATTCAGGTTTCAGGTTTATTAACATTTTGGATTGACTGATAGCACTGTGTTTGTTCCATATTAAAATTAATCCTCAAAAATACAACTTGCCTAATAATTCTGCACTCCCTGTAGTCCTCCAATATAATGGAGGAAACAATTTGAAAAAGAGTGACAAGACATTGAATATAGCACCTCAGGAGGGTCTGTTCTTACTGCAGGATACTTCTTCCTTACTGTTACATAGAACTGTGAATATGTTATGTTTTTCTTACTCATCATCATGTGGAAATAGGGGAAAAGAGACCAGATTAACTTAATTAAATTACAAAGACAATAAGGTACCTCTTGTTCACATTTGTGTAATTCAAAATGAAATCTTATGCACACCCCCTCAGACTGTAGATCTAAATGATGTTTTTGTTTTAAAACCATTTCCTAAGTTCAAAAATCATAAAGAACCAGCCTGATTAACTCTACCAAGGCGGGTGGAAGCAAAAGTCCACATCCAAGTTAAAAGGCAAGTGTCGACAAAAGAGGACATCATGGGCAGAAGAAGGTTGTCACCAATAGTCACGATCAAGGGATTTAAGGTTAATGTCAAGAAAAGTAGCCTAGGATGAATTATTTACTTTTATCCATTAGCTTGCAGCGAAAGTCAGCCAATTAATTTTCCTTGCAGGAATTGGATCCTGTATCGTCAGATAAGGATTTTGAGCTCTAACAAGAATGAAAGTTCTATTTAAAAAAAAAAAAAACAGTGCTAAAGATATTGCAAACAGTGTGACTTAGTTGGCTTCCTTAATTGGCATTGTATTCTTCAGAATTATGATGTATATTTGTTAGTTACATGTTTTCCAAAATTTAAAAAAGGAAAAAAAAGCGTAAACTATTCTTGTCTTGAGCTCAGTTTCCAGTGTAGTCTCTTAAAGTACTTTAATATTTGTTCACTAATTCTGTTTAATTTTTCAAGTTTTTGTTTTTTTTTGTAAAATATTTTTTTAAATTCAGTTTTTGGATTTTTGTTTTATTTTCCTGTTAAAAGGTACAGTGATCCCTCGCTATGTCGCGCTTCGACTTTCGCGGATTTTAAATGTAAGCATATCTAAATATATATCACGGATTTTTCGCTGGTTCGCGGATTTCTGGACAATGGATCTTTTAATTTAAAGTACATGCTTCCTCAGTTTGTTTGCCCAGTTGATTTCATACAAGGGCCACTACTGGCGGATGGCTTAGAAGCTACCCAATCAGAGCATGTATTACATATTAACTAAAACTCCTCAATGATATACGATGTGCTTCCCTAGCGGATTGTTTGCTTTTTTCGGACTTTCTCTGACATTCTCTGCGCCTGATGGAGGGGGTGTGAGCAGAGGGGCTGTTTGCACAGAGGCTGTTTGTTTAGAAGATACGGAGGCTACTCTAAAAAATGCTGAAAGATTACCTTCACATTGCTCCCTTCTTTGCGGCTGCTTTATCGCAGTGCTCATACTTAAAAGCCCAACAGCATGTATTGATTTTTTGATTATTTGTTTTTCTGTCATGCTCTCTCTATCTCTCTGACATTCTGTGCTCCTGACGGCGCTCGTTTGAAGAGAAGATATGTTTGCATTCTTTTAATTGTGAGAAAGAACTGTCATCTCTGTCTTGTTATGGAGCAAAGTTTAAACTTTTGACTAAAGGGTGTTATTTCATGTCTAGAGGGCTCTAATAATATTAACTATGTGGGAGAGTTTATAAGGGCTTAAAATATATCAAAATAACCATACAAACATATGGTTTCTACTTCGCATATTTTCACCTATCGCGGGGGGTTCTGGAACGCAACCCCCGCGATCGAGGAGGGATTACTGTATATGTAATCAAACATATAATAATTTAAACATTGGTAAATTGACTCTTTTTAAAATTGCATAAAATGCACATACAGTACACACGTACAATAACTACAAGAAGTCCTGGGTAGAAAAAATTCGTCAACTAATAAACGAATCCCTTAATATTAATGGTATAATTGAAATCAGAACTATAAATACATGTAGTTTTTATATCAAGCATCTGAATTTGTCAAACTAAAAGCCCTTACATTCTAATGCCCTTAAACATTGCATTTTGTTTAAACTTGGAGCTGTGCTCGCTGGTTTATCTCCATCTGTGAAACACATGCCCATTGAGGTACATGATTTTGAGGTGCTTGCTGATAAACTCACTGACGTACTCTTTTTTGTCAGAGAGAAGTGTCTTACATTTGCTGATACTATTCTGACAGTACAAATTAACTGTTTGGGATGTATATTTTGGGTAATGCTCCCTAATTATGACCAATCCATTGAATGTAACACAGGTGGATTCCAGACAAGGTGTAGAAACATGTCAATAGTTTATCAATAGAATGGGGTGTATCTGAGCCAGATTTCAAGTGTCATAGTAAAGGGTCTGAATACTTTTTATCAATGTATTATTTAAGTTTTTTGTTTTTAATACATATTCACGAAAATGTAAAATCTTGATTTTTTTTCCCTTTGTGAATTTAAATGATTTCATCTCAGTTCTGCAATATAGCCAAGTGTGAAGAAAGTGCAGGGGTCTGAACATTTTCTGAATCCACTGTATAAGAGATTTTAATCTGGAATGTCTGTTTTGAGGTTATAGTTAATAAATCCATCTCTGTTAAATTACTGTTATTGGCAATAAACATGAAAAAATCAGTCAAGCCATCTGTTCATTTTGTAGTTATAAGGATGTAGAGCTTACTTCTGTCCAGAATCAGTTCATATGTGCATAAAAGCACATATTTCAGATAGAACAACTGATAACTGCAGGTCACCTAGAAAAGTATTTTGTGGAAAAGATATCTGAATTCCTTATAGAAATCTCATAAGAACATGTAGAGATCATACCAGCTTACTTCAATACTACCTGGTAAACCTCTGTGTAAGCCAAATATCTTGTTAGACAATTTTTAAAATATCAAATATGTGTAATGCTTGCCTGTTCAGTCACCGGTTTAAAAGGTGTTAAATATAATGACAGTTGTTTCTTAAAGTATAAAAGAAAAAAAGTATTGCTTGATGGTTCACTTTACTGGCTATAAACTTTCCACACAATCTGAGAGCAAATGATAAGAGTTTGACTATTTCCTGACACTTTGAATAAAGAAGAAGCCATTCACTTTTAAATTTGTGAGAGTAGAGGCTACAGTTGTTTTCGGTTTGTCTTGCTTGCATATTAAATGACTTTAAAGGACAGTGAAAAGTTGTCTGGTCCCTGCTGGTTTTTTTTTGTGTTCTTTTTCTTTGTTTCCTCAGCTGTAGAACTGGAGCAGGCGTAGGAGTTTTCTCTTGCGTAATTGTGCCTGCTTTAAACTAAATACAGTTCTGGCTTGGTGATGTGTTGCTTTGCTCGCCTTACTGCTGGCCAGTAAAGACTGTTCATTCTGGTGCGCAGGCGGTGGGTGCTGTTCTGCCTGCGCTTTTTGTGTAGCTTTGGGCAGCTCTGTAGAAGCAAAGATAACCATATTTTGTGTGTGTGTGTGTGTGTGTGTTTTATGTAATGCAGCAGCTCAGGAAATTTTTTTTTTAAATTTAGTTCCTTTGCTCAATTTCTGATATTTTGCCTTGTACACATTTTGCAAGTGTCTCTTTGTCTTCAATATCAACTGGAGATGTTTTATGGCAGCAGGCTATATTTGTCTAACATCCATGTGGTTTAGATTGAATATAAAATCAAGAATGTAGTCAACTGAAATGCCACCATCTGTAGAGCTGCTTAGATAAAATAGGTTAACACACTTTGCTTTCTATATGCTTTCCTTCGGTGTTCCCCACATTATTGTACCCATGGCTGTGTGATTATAATGTTGTATTTCAGCGTGGGTTGTAACTTCTTGGCACTCTTAAAGCATTTTATTACCCTTTGTCAACATGTTATGTGTTGTAATTATCAGCTGTAACCTGCTAATTGGTATTCTCCAGTGTATTTGTGAGACAGCTACACCCCCCCTTCTCTCTCTCTCTCTCTTTCTCTCTCTCCTATGTTGATGATGATTAACTTATAGGGCAAAAGTACTTATATTACTGCCCAGAAGATCATGGTACATGTGTGAAAAATGTTAGAAATGTGTTAAAGGGAATAGACGGCCCCTGCACATTGCTGGTGAGGGGCACCAAGGGCATTTGTAACAGAGTTATATGGTTAGGTAATATTAACATGTCAAGCAGGGTTATATTTGTCTTTAAATCAAAACTCCAGGTGCTGAGTAAGGTCTGATTTATTTTGGTTACTCGTGCTCTGTTCAATATCTAGTGTATCTGTTGCCAGAGAAGCACAGAGATATGACTTTTATATATTATTTTATATATCCTCTAATAAAACCCCTGTGTGCGTCCAGGTGGCTGTGTGTGTGTGTGTCTTCTGGTGAAGTGCGCATGCGCGGGCCGCACCGTGCCCCGCCCTTGCACACGGCACCGTGGACACACACACACACACTGGAAGCTGGGCACACAGTGAATTCCCTAGCCGCTGCCGTGCATGTTAAGTAAATAAAGCACACACACTGGAAGCTGGGCACACAGTGAATGGCCTTGCCACGGCCGCGCATGATAAGAAATAAAGGACAGCATTGCAGGAGAGAGTGCTGATTAAATCCGTTGCTGTGGAGACGCCACACATACAATAATCAGCTGCACGCCAGCACAGATTAAAATACTTGCTGAGGAACTAAACAGTACTTACTGG
Source organism: Polypterus senegalus (assembly GCF_016835505.1). NCBI lineage: Eukaryota > Metazoa > Chordata > Cladistia > Polypteriformes > Polypteridae > Polypterus > Polypterus senegalus. The sequence continues at coordinate 43,820,072 of NC_053162.1, forward strand.
GGAGACGCCACGGGCACGCTTATCAGCTACACGCCACACATTACATCATTTGCTGGGGACACTCTGCTGATTGCCCAATGTTGTGACAGAAAATTAAAGTCCTATTACGGACAACAAAGCCAGTATTACTGTCAGATTACAGATTACAGGCATTTTACGGAAATACAAACCAGTATTACTGCGAGAGAAAATTAAAGACACACAATACAGTGACGCATATTACAGCCACATACAAGCCAGTATTACTGTAAAAGAAAATATTACGGATGTATCTACTAACAACATGCCACCCAAAAAAAGGACACAGCAACATCTCCTGGAAGAACGGTCAGCTCAACAAGTAAACATCAACAAAAGAAAGGCTGAAAGAGAAAGAAAAATATGAGCAAATAGATTGAGTGAAGAAAAAGAAAATGAACGTCAGAAAAATGTTAAAAGAGAAAGACTGAGAAGAGCAAACCTTAGAAATAGTTGTCATTTACTTGCCAGAACCAGTATTCAGCCACAGTCAGTTATATTTTGCATTATCAAAAGTTAGAAGTTTTCCAGATGTTGTTGTCAAGGTTGTAGATGGTCCTGAACAAGGCAAACTGTTGCCAAACTCAGACAGAATATTTATAACAAATGTTGTCTATAATGAAATTGTATAGAAAAATTTCATGAGGTAAAAAAAGAACATTTTACCTAAATATCTTCTTCAGATATTGTGTCTTACAGATTGTTACAAAGTTTTACACTAAGACAATATTAATTATACTTACTGTGTTGTCATATACGTTTCTATTTTATTTTTATTATTATTTTACTTTAGGCTTCTTGCAGAAATATTTTTTGACAAAAAAAAACTAAGACAAGGAACAGAATGAGGTCAAGGTCCCTTGCCATTTAATATAGACTGTTCCTACTAATGTTTATGCACTACTGTTCTAGCGCCCGTTATTGTAACGGGCTTAATGTCTAGTTATATATAATATGCACACTGTTTTGTGATGCACACTGTTTTGTGGTAATAAATCAAATTAAAAACATTATTGCTAAATTGATATTTATTGACTTAGGAGTTTTCTTTTATAGACTGCTATTGTGTATATGTAAGTGCATCCATCGGCATCCTCTTATAAGGTTATGCTTTTTTGTCCCATTAAAGTGCACCTTTACACACTGCATATTGCATATTATTTCTTGGATTAACATATTATTTTACAGGTAGCTTAGTAGATCTTGTAAAGAATGCTACCAGACTAATGAATTGCCAGTCCACTTATCTCATGAATTAGTAGAACTCGGGTTTTAATAACAATCAGTTTTCTTCTAAGGAATGGATTTTGTTGGATTGCTTATTGGCATTTTGGGCATTGGAGGAATATTACCCCATTCACCTCTTTTCTCGCCTTTGGTAATTGGAAATCACACAAATTAACTAATTCTCTTACATTTCTCTTAGGGAGCTTCAGTGATGTGCCTTCCCTGCATACAAAGTTACCAGTAACTTTCCTGATAAAATGCCCTACCATAGTTACATTCCCTACTAGTGTATCAGAATATGGGTTATTATTTCTCTTTGCTTTTTACCACATACTGTACATATCTGTAATTACTTGTAATTCTGAAGATTCCCTGAGTAGCCATTGTGGTGAGGTTGAGTGGATGTTTTACTAATTCATTAATAATGGAATATGCATCAAGTTAACAACTGAAATTATTTTACAGGTTATTCGCCACTATGGAATGCAAGGTGCACCTTGCTTTCTCATAAAAAGAGGCAATGCCTCTGTGTCATTTTATTTTTAATGTTGTTGCTTTAGCAGAAAAGGTATTGAAAACTTAACCAAAAACCATGTCTGTTGTGCCCAACACCATTTTCACCTCAGTAACTTTTTTCTGGAACCATTGGACTTTGTAGTAAGTTAAAAACTTTTGTAGCATTCTTATTGCAGGACCTCGGGCTATTTGAAGTGCCTGGTAGTTTTTTCGCTCCTACTCCAGGTTAAGTATTTTTTGTTCAACCAGGGCCTATCATGCGTGCAGCTTGGGTGATGAATTGTGCCGATTCTTTGACCATCAGCACTGGTGCCATTTTACCAACCTATTAGTAGTTCATACTTCTGAGAGTTATTGTTGTGAAGATAGAATACTGAACTTCATACCGCATCACTCTTCATCGCCTCCACTCTAGTGCGCTGTGCCATGCACCACATCAATGCACTAATCTTCTCTATGAAATCGTAATTGCTTTGAATCAGTAAGGTGGGGTGGGGGTTATATATATTTTCAATTGAGAGACTTATCTTTTTAATCTTGCTCTTGTCCATTTTTTCATTTCAGTATTGACACCCCCATTACATAAGAAGCTAATTTCCACCTAGTCTCATCTACAATACAAGATCAGGAAAAAATGAATAGAAAAACAGAATTATAGCACATTAAACTCTTAAACATTAAACTTTTATCAGAAAGCTCTGATTTTAAAGTTTGTTCTCACTTTTTCATTGGAGCTAAGGAATGCTCAAACGAGAGAGTGCTGACAAGAAAAAGGTTAATTTGTCATATAATTACATTTTAATAATCGACAAACTGCACACATGCTTTATAGAGATTTCTTGGCATTTGGACACTATTCTAGTTATGAAGTAAAACATGCACACACAAATCTTGTGTATGTATATTACATCTCCATCCATCGTTGGTAACCACTTTGCCCAGTTTGCTAGCTGGAACCTATTCTGGATGTAGTGAAACATTTACAGGCCCAAGAAGTGTGCACAAAGTAAAAAGAATTATGATTACCATAGGCTGTGACTTCAGCAACACAGAGTGCAACATGGGAAACACCCTTGGATAGCTCATTAGTTCATTGCAGAACACTTGGATAAACGTCCACATCCAATGAAACTGACAAATTTGTAGACACCAGTCAGCAATAGTGTACTAATTTAAATTGCCATGATATGCAAAACATTGACTACTGTAAGAGGGAATTTGCAAAGAAATGCTGCATAACTAAAAAATATATTCTGATAAAGAACAAAAAAAAAATCATCTTCCCTAGTCTTCTAGTTTCTAATGAAACAAACACAAAAAAATTACTTTGCAGATGTACTGTATGTGTTGCCAGTAGCGTTAGGTGAATCAGAAAAATGACAGCTAAGAAATATTACACATGAAAAATAACCATGGATTTCCTTGCATCATTTACATTTACTTATTTGGCTGACATCTTGATCCAAAGCGACTTACAGCATTTATGATAAAATTGGTTACATTTCTTTTGGTTTTCCAATTGGAGCACAGGCAGGTCAAGTGACTTGCTCATGGTCACACAGTATCAGTAATGGGATTTGATCCCACAACTTTGGGGTTTGAAGTACAAAGCCTTAACCACTACACCACATTGCTGGCATTATTGTGAACAAATGCTCTGAGTGGATTCGTCCATTTTGGTAATGGATGAATAAATCACAATATTTGTAAATATCATAAAAATTGGAAATATCATTCCAGTTAGTAGATTCATTGCTGTCTGATGAGAAAACTGCCTTTATGCTTTGACAACAGTACAGAATTATTACTAACGATAAACTGCTTTTCATTTCTTATAACTGAGCAGGATAACTCTGTGCCCTTCACCCCTAATCATCCCTCTTTTAAACAGTACTGTTGACTACAGTTTTAAACTACAGCTGAATTATTTAGAGTGTTCTTCATAACATCACTGATCATAAACTTCAGTGGCTGTGCCTGGTGCAAGGAGTGCCAACTCCCTGCACACCTTTGATTTGTTGTAAATGGCAGTTTAAATTGTCCTTTAGTAAAGACATGTTAATTGCAGTGGAAAAGCTACTGTCATATGCAAGACTTCCCTTTGTACTAATGAGTTTAAAACACCATTTTTAGGCATTTTTAGTGTCATAAATATTAATATTGGTTATCTTGGGCAATATGCACTTTCACAGTAAGCCCAGAACTCTAGTGTAATTTGCGAGACATTTTTTTAGCTTGGCCAATTAACTAATAATAATAATTCTTTACATTTATATAGTGCTCTTCTCACTACTCAAAAATGTTTCAGTGAGTGGGGAGCCACTTCAACCACCACTAATGTGTAGCATCTACCTGGATGATTCGACGACAGCCGTTTTTGTGCCAGTATGCTCACCACACATTAGCTATTAGGTGGTCAAGAGAGTGCCACTTAGAGACGGGATGATTAGGGGGCCAGAATGACTTAGCTGTGGTAGGCAATTTAGTCTGGATACTGGGATACAACGTACTCTTTATGAAGGATGCCCAGGGATCTTTTATGACGACAGAGAGTCAGGATGTTGGTTTTTATGTTTCATCCAAAGGACTGTGCCATTTTTACAGCACAGTGTCCCCATCACTGCACTGGTGCTTTGGGATCCACATTCAGACCACAGAGTAAGTGCCCCTTTCTGTCCTCATCAACACCTTTTCCAGCAGTAGCAGCACAAGCTTTTCCTAGATGGTTTCCTATCCGAGTACTGGCAGGGCCCAAACATGCTTGGCTTCATGTGGATGACCTATACTGAAATGCATGTGGTATGGCTACTGACTAATTGATTTTACACAATATAATATTTGTCCAAATAATCAATTTTTGAAATACTTGCAGCCCTACTTTTAGGGTAGTACATTTAAGTAATATTAATGTATTATGTTTAAGGCAGTGTTGACTGGATTTATGACTTATAAAAGGTATTGATGTGATGCTTGGGTTTGTCTCTCAAGTGAAGATTTGTTCTCTGATGTGTCAGGGAAACCAAAGTTTGGCCAAATTAATTAGTTGTGTTAGTCTTTTGATTGTATGGCTTGACTGTAGAAATGTAGTCCTCAAAACAGATTTACATTTTCAGAATGACTACTTCACCAACTTCTTGATAGTGAAAATGCTTTTAATAAATTAAAGAACAGTGTAATATTACACAGTTAGTTTTCAGTCTCCGTTTGAGGAGTGTTCATCTAAATGAGTGGCAATGAATGTACAGCTGAATATGAGAGTAGCAAATGATTAAGAGCTCTGGCTTTCAAGATTGCTTGTACTGCTTGGTGTAGGCTAGTTGTTGTGGTGAATGGCAGGGTTGAGGTTTTTTGTATGTTTTAAGGTTTTCAGTTTGAATCAGCAAAAAAGTGCAATGCCTGTTATATGCTTCATCATTGATTAACAGAGTACTTCTTAAATAGTTCTTACCATACCTGAAGATGATGCCCTCAGCTGAGATAAAAATTTGGTGTCCTGTTTTTGTGGAGAATTTATGAAAATTGGTAGAGGAACTTTTGAATATGTGTGCAATCAAGCAGTACCTTGGTTTCACGATATGTATGGTGTCTATGGCTAGTTCAAGTATTCCTTTGCTTCCCAGTAAAGTTTCTAAAGCTTTTTGTGTTAAATTAGAGTACAATGTATTGACTGTTATGAGAACTATCAGCCTAATAAGTTTTGCTAATACATTATACATGCATTATGTTATACAATATCTCTGGAGCAACTGATAATGTTGGAAAGATAAAAATGCAACACATTCTTTATGTACCTTTTGTTATATTTGGAAATCTGTATACATTTTAGATAGTTTTGCAATTACAAGTAAGTGATAAAGGGCATCAGTCAGTAGGATCATGAGCACTAGTTGGCATCACTGAACCCAGATCTCTGCATTGTCTTAATGAGAAGCTTGTGAACTTCATGCAGTTGGTTTTTGCTATTAGAGTGAAAGCTCTGTAATAGTCATTGCTCTGCCTAAAAGTGCATGGGGTTGTTTAATAATTACAGTTGTTGCTTCATGTCATAATAGGTTCTATATACTTGACAAATGAAAGCAGTTGTTTAGGTGGCTGTACTTCTTTTAAAAAATACCTAAGCAATTTGAGAAAGACTTACTTTTAAATTAAAGGCATGCTAAGTACAATTTGGTGAATCACTCATTAGTTTAAAGTTTACCATGTTGTAAATAGTTATGGTCTAAGTCTCTGTATGGCTGTTTTGATGCCTTTAGTTTGATTTAGACAGTCTGTGCCAAAAGTTGGTAACTGTCTAAATAAAACAAGCCACCTGGTTACTTTCGGTGTCTTGGCAGCAAATACTGTACATCTTGATATAGATGTGTTTTTTTTTCTTTTTTATATATAAACTTTTTTCATGCTCTTTACAGAAATGATTTCTGGCTGTGGTGTTTTTGAGAAGTTGGACAGTGTACAGGAAGCATGTGGTTGAATATTTTAAGCAACTTGCAGTAGTCTAATGTTGCCCCACCCTGTATGTGGCTACATGTGCACTGAACTTCTTGGAGCACCACGATATCACAGTAGACTCTGCAATACACCCATGGTTACATGTGGGTCTGAAAAACAAAATTGGCTTAATGTGACATTTTAGTATGTGGGAAGATATTTGCATTTAAAAATACTCTTTGCCAGAGCACTGTTCAGCAAACAGTGCATGCCACCACAATTTAACCACCATCATCTTAAAATCATCTCAGTAATAGAGCAAGGAAGAAATGAACAGAAATGAGTAGTTACCTTTTGCTTCTTTTAACCAGTGTCATGATTAATGAAGCACAGGCTTGCCTGGTTTGTCTGAAAACTGTATCTACTGAAGGTAATAAAAGTAAAATTAATGAGCATATCCAAAAACAAGTTTTTTTTTCTTGTATAGCCAAAAATCACATGTGGAATGCCTCAATTGGTGTTACCAGGCCCTGTTTTAGACGAAAAAAAAATTCCCAAAAAAACCTAATAGGAAAAGAAATCGAAGAAATTTAGGAAAGGGCAATTCAGACAGAGACCACCTTCCAGGTAAATTGGACGTGCAATGGGTTGTCAAAGAAATGGGGGTAAATACAACACACACAAAACAATACAGAAGTAATTCTCTTCACAGAGCTAGATGGCCAATCTATTATTGCCATCTTAGAAGTACAATAAATATCCAAGGGAGTAACTTTTGAAAATCAAAGTAGTAAGTGTACTTTGGATTTAAGCATTGTGTGCTTTTGTAGTTAGCAGAAAGTTTGTGCCTCATTGGTACCAGAAATTGCAAATGGAAGAGCCCGAAATCCGTTTGGGTTTTGTGGGGTTTAATTGGTGTTTGAGATTTCTGATGGAAGAACAACAAAAATAATCTTACAACTTCTGGAACACCGTGATTTACAAGGGAATTATATTTTTCATATAATTATAATGGATGAGGAGCACTAGTTTCATCCCTTTGATTTGAAAAACAAATGACAAAGCATAGAATAATATCATACAGCCATGTTCAAGCAAAAGAAGTGAAAATCTAGCATTTTCTAAGACAATGAAAACTATTTTAAGATGCATAGTGGAATTTTGTCACTAGGGTAAGCCATAGATATTCATGTTGCACAGTACTGCATGGCCACATGCTGCACACCTCCATTTGTGTTTGTTAAAGATCAGATACAGGCCAATTAAAGCTGTTCAGACTGGTGTGGGTTGCTGTTTACACATAGCTGAAATTGTATCATTTGGGATGAAGAATTTGTAGTGAATGAAACCAAGGCACAAAGTTTTGATTGACATGATGTAATTGCTTATTCACAGGTTTTTTATTGAACTGTAAAATGTAATTGTACATTACTTTGGTATGAATAGTAGTAAAAGCCAAATAATACTTTCTTTTTTTCTTTTCAGAAGTTATAGCTCTTAATAGTGATTAGAGAGGAAGAAGGTTGTAGGTAGAGGATCGTTTGTAATCAGTAGATTCTATAATCATTTTTGGCAAATTAGATTAGCAAAAGTCTTGTGAATTTTAAGTCATTTTTGTTGTCTAGAAACTGATTGCCTTGGTGCAGTTTATGTCTATCGTCCTAAAATGCATAAGTCTGTTTTGTCTTATGTTTCAAACTTGGTGTGTTCACTGTATTTGTGTGCACATGCCTGGTTACGGTTTTTGTTTATTTTTCAGTTATCTTCAGAAACTCCCTTTTTTCTTGATCTGGGTACCAACAAATGCAAAGCAGATGGTATGAAATTAGATATATGATACATCACATAACATTATTACGTGCTATGTTGCAAAACACAATTATAGCATTGTAAAATGTAGATATATTGCTGTCTTTGTGCCATCAGTTGAAAGAACTGATTTTTTTCCTTTATAATTTCTGCCGCTCATAGTTTTTTACAGTTGACCACTGGTACTTTTTCCTCTTCCACCCTTTGTCAAAATTTTATAAGTCAAGTTAAAAAAAATATTTCATTATTTTTAAAGAGAGTGGGTTACTGGAGAATTTGTGTGAATGATCCTGTTGAATGTATGCACCTGCTTTTTGAGACCAGTCAGTAATATGCACTTGAAACAGTGTTTAAAAATGTTATTAACTGTAAAGTTGTTTAGCAGACTGTGCAGCTTTAAAGCAAAAGTAAATTATGTTTGGTACTTCTACATGACCTTTTCTTAATACCTCAGTCTTACTTAATATTTATAAATTGTTGTACAAGAATACACTTTTGAAGCATCATGTGTCTATTCCTTTTCTATAGTGCTTATTTTTCCTATGGATTTGATTGAAATAACTTCGCTCCATTCTCTGACACAAGTTTATAAACGGTCAACTACATTTAGCTTGGAGAGAGTCTCACTGTATGTGACATGTCTATCATACTGAGCTGTTTAGAGTTAAAGCGGACTTTGTGGATCATATTTTATTAATATTTGTAGGGAATGGATAAGGAGCAGAAACAGATATTTTAATGGTGTTATGCTAGGACTTCCCTGCATATGGATGATGTTCTGTTCTCTTCAGGGTTGATTTAATGCTTTGGATGCCTTAATGGGGAGATGAGCTCTCACTTCTTACGTATACTGTGGCTCCTTGTTCAGTGTATATGTTTTATTGTATTTTTGTTTCTTCTTCCTTCTCTTGGAGCATCCCAGAAATTTGAATGGTTATTGGTATTGACTCTTTATTTAGATGGCTATTAAAAGCTTTTTTCCATATTGCACCTTTTTCAAGAATATGCTAGTCTGTGAAATGATGCTGCATCATGATTTGCCCCAAGACAATTTGATTCATTAGTTGCTCAAAAAGCATAATCTAGTGTCATCCCATGTTCACGTGGAGGATCCATGTAGGGGTGCCTGACTTTTTACAGTGGTAAAAATTGTACCATTTTTTTTATATAGCTTCAATCACTGTGATTGCATCACTACCCACAATGCTTTACTGAAAGTGTGAAAAATCTGATGAGTGAATGACCAAGTACTAAGAGGTTCAGTGAGCAGGACTGTTCATGCCTTTTTTGTTAGTCAAGATGTGAATCCTTACACTTTAAAACTTGCTGGGTTTTTATGGTGCAAGATCTCAAATGCTTAGGTTATGTTTGAAATAGTACTGGTAAATGACTTTTGGGACTTGCTGTCTACAAATATTTGGCTTATTTGTTCCATATTGATGGGATGTGATCAGAAAATATTGGATATGTTCATGCTACAGTACTTTTAGAAATGTGATCACCGTTTGTGATGTAATTCCCATGCTTCAGTGTAAGACCTAAATTAATTTTCTGAATTAAGGGTAGCATACTCTGAAAGTGCAAATCTTCTTGTCATGCAAACTGAGTGAACATGTTAGGTAAAAAAAAGACACAAATATGGTTTAACTAGTCAATAATTACTGCTAATGTATATTAACTGTTGACTGAGCTGAAATTGCTTTTAAGGTTTTATTTTGCTAGGACGAACCTGTGTCACCTAGTGGTAAACTCTGAACACAGCACTGATTTGTCTATTCTGCCTGTCAGGTTGTGTTTCTAACTGTATAGGACCAGGTAGTTATATGCAGTTGGGGAAAAAAAAAGCTTTTACACAAAGTGCCAGACCTTGTCCTTCGGAAGATTCAGCTTATGTGATGGTAAATGTAGTGATGTTTTGGAACCCTGTTATTTTTAATCTTCTGAAATGCTTGTAAAAACTGGTGAAAGTGCCTGTCTGAATTTTTAAGGAAGTGTTCCTGGTTTTTTTTTTTCCTCTTGACTGTACTGGTCATGATAAAAATAATAATTCTTCCTGTTCTCTTTGTTTGGTAATTTCTGCTGTGGTGGTATCGTGAGATCCCACTATGGCTTGGCAAATTAAACTAGACTATTGTATGTAACACCCTCCTCTTGGAGATTCTGTAAGAGGCTGCAATGCAATCATTGTTCCATAAAGAAAATAAAGCCTATAGTTGTTTGTCCATTATTTTATTTGGTTGTTTAGAAGACACTGCTCCAGTAATGGTTTTCTTAAGAAGCGTGTGATGAGTTCCGAAGACCATTCATTGAATGCCTACTAGTCATGGTAATCAAGACAGCAATTTACCAATTCTATGACTAAAGAATCCTGAAATGTGTACTATACCAGTAGTTTGAATGTGCCAAACTGCTCAATGGTTTGTTTATTTACAGCATTTATTTAGTGAGCACAGCCAAAAGACCTTTTCAAATACAGAACCACATCTGTCCAAACCTTTCTTTAATAGAACAGGTACCAGTTTAACTGACTTCCTCAGGATCTCATAGTAAGGTGGGGCATTAGGTCTGGAACTGTCAACCTTGTGATTTCTAGACCAGTAGATTAGCTAGCATCATGAACCCCCTAGTAAATACTGAAGATACCATGACATTCACTTCATTCTTACAAAGTGCTGCTTGCCTGTACCAATGAGGCTACTTTTAAATAAAATTAGATACACTCACCATTCATTTGGGAATTCCTCCCCAGCAATCTCCTGTCTCAAAGAATAAAACACTACTTAAAATCAATGCTGCATGTCCTGTAAGTACCTCACCAGTTGATAGAACAGAAGAGAGACCAAATAACCTTAAGTGATGCCAATGATAGGTGAACAAAATTTCTTTTCTTCCATAATTTATATGTGTTAAGTCTAGATGATTTCAGCTGGAAGATTTTACAATGCTTTTTCTTGGTGACAGGTGGTGTTTTCCTGTTTTATTATGTAGTATATCACTTTAGCACTCGCATGTCTTTTAACCATATAACCTCTTCCCAAGTTACTCTTTTTGGCTTACTCCCTTAATCTGCTGCATCTTGGCAGTTTCACATCTTGTCATGTGTGACCTGTTATGTTCTGGGTCTAATTATATTTTTCAGTAATCTTGCTCTGAATTGTTGTACCTGTAGTATTTTAATTCAGGTCATTATGTTTTTCAGTTTTACACCCTCTCATTGTTAAATGTTTGGGCTAATAATTTTATATCACTTTGCTCCGGATATAGTGTATTGTATATCTTCTGTGGTGCCCAATTTAGTTCCTATACGTTTTCAGTAATTATTTTTCCTTTCAATTTTTACTAATATGCATTTCATCTGCTCTATTTCATACATACTGCTGTGAGAAACTGCTAGTTATTACATTTAATCCTGTATTATTCTAATGGATTTCAGCTGTTGCATGACATATCTCATTTCTCTTTTTGGTCCCTTTTTGTACCTTTATTATTCTGCAGTATACATTTCTTTTGAAGTTGCTAATATAACTGGTATTTTACTTTGCGTATTGTTTATCACATTCTACTCTGTGTTGTGATACTTGAGACACACTTTCCTAAATTAATGATTTGTTTATTCATTTATTCGATGCCTAATACCCAAGCTGCTTATTCCACTAAAGGTTTTACTTCTTGTTACTGTAGTGCATACATTTCAAGCTTTGGCTTATTCATTTCATACCATATTACTTTTTCTCCAGTTTCTTTTGTTGTTGGTGTTGTACAATGTTAAACTGTGCATAGCTGCTTCTTCTTCTTCTTTTTTTTTTAAAGCAAATCATGTATATTTCTGTGGGTTCCACTGTCTTTTCTGTTGTGTCCTTACAGAATTCAGAATGATAATTGTGTTTACAATTATCCTTTTGTGCATATTGACATTTTCTGTCATGCTGCCAAATAATGACTTCTGTAGTTGGCCAAGCAGAAAAGGGTGGGGGGTGTCAGCTTTGTGTGGAAATAGGAGCGGCAGGAACTCGGTGATGTCAAGGCCCTGCTTACAGGGGAAGCAGAGGGAGGAGAGGAGATTGATTTTGGACCTGTGTTCTGCACTAGTCTTTCAGTGTCTGTATCTGTTCAAGACTAGTAATGACTGCACAGGGAATCCCAGGTGTATGTGTCCAGGCAGCAATCTGAAAGGGCATTCCTTCCAGGACTAGTCAAGATGCACAGCAGCTTTCGAGGTGAGTGATTGACTTCTCATTTGATAGGGGAATTCTACCTGTATTTTGGTTAGTTGATTTACTCTTGGAGAATCTGTAGATCAGTTCTTAACACCTCATCAAATGTGTATATTAGGCTGCTAATAGCACAGGAGGAAGTTTTGTTTTAAATGCAGTTGCACTCGAGTATATTGGGGTGGTGGTGGTCGAGCTCTGTATTGGTTGATGATTGTAGAATATTAATTTCAGTACAGTGAATAATTCCTGCCTGTGCTCCTTTAGCAGAATTTCCCATACTGTTACATGGAATTGGTAGTAGTGGTGGTGTCCTTGTAAGAGTAAGCCTGTCAGGTTCCTTAACTGCTGCTTATCAGAGGTTCCCATGTCTGTGACTTTAACAAAAGTATATTGATTCCTGTATGGGAACTAAGGAGAAGTGTGTTTTCTTTGAGCTATATGAGCTTTTTACTTAATCTCAAAAGAAATGTCACCCTAAGTAAACCCATAAAATGTACAAGGTGTCTTATGTACAGTGATAAATCAATATTTCTCCAGAAAACACAGGTGTGGTGTAATTTTATTTTTATTACTTTTCCTATGCTGGTGCTATGTTGAAGACACAGAAAGAATTCTGCCTTAATTGTGTGGGCATCTTAAAACAGGCTGTATCAAGGAAAGGGCTGGGGTTTGGTTGACATGTAGAGCAGAGATATTTTGTGTGCCTCTTTTCAGACTTTGTAAAGGTAGGCTTTATCACTAGTTGGGGAGAACTGCTTAAACTAAAACTGTGCCCAGATAATTATCAGTAGTAATTAGCTTTTTGCATCAGTGGAGCATCCAAAAATGGCAAGAGGTTTTATAGATAAGCTTGCTGTGTTGCGTAAAAGTTGCTGGCCAATTAAAGAGATGGATCCAAGTTAACCTTTTCTTTAAATGTTGCTTACACTGGGAATCTCCTCCTTTCAAGCGGGCTAGTTTAGTTGTTTAATAAATTGCTCACTTAGGGAGAGCTGTCTACTTATCTTATGCTAGCTTAAATTTTCAAACTCAAAAAAATTGCTGAGTAAGGCTTCTACCTTAGAAGTTGTGGTAGGGAGCTGAAAAAATCACTGCTTCTCTAATGTGCACTGTCATTGTTCATTTTTCCAGCAAGAGTGCATCCTCCTGACCACAAAACTTTAGAACTATGCTTAAACATTCAAGCAGGAAGAGGAAGGGTTTGTCTTAGGCTTGCAGAATAGGTGGAAGGCAGACACTCCCCCTGGGATCCGGCCTGCACAGTCCCCCTTTCCACAGAACTGATCTGGTCTTGCCAATGAGGAAGTGGCATAGACATTAGTAAATGGGTTTGTAGAGGAGAGAATACAGCTCACTGTTGACTGAGTTGACCCCTTCATTCATATGCACCTCCGTCTAAATGTTACCATTGTAAGGTATGCAAATCTGATTTGTGGTGGTAGTGGGTGTGACAGTGTCCACTGACTCCATGGCGCTCTGGTGTTATAGGCTGTTGTTAAGTAAGGGTAAGTGGACATAAAGACCATTGACTCATTAGAAATTAAACACAACATCTACTTGATTTTACTACTTTGCCTTTTTATCTGTGCTGTGCCCGATACCCTCACAGCTTTGTTTACTATTAACTTTCCTGGAGGAAGGAAGTGCTAATGTGCCACCCTCTACTTCCCAGCTCAATTTTTCAGGGATACAGCAATCTGTGAAAGAAAAAAAAAACAGTCTGACTGTAACTTGTTAACGTTCAGTTTTTAAATCTTTTGGTTTTAGACTTTTCTTACTATTTTTTACATCACAGATAAAAAAATATACATAATACTTATCTGTCAGTAATTGGTGCACTTGTTAAGTTGTTAATGTATTATCCGAAAAACTGGTCAGTTGGCGGGACACATCATCAATGTGCCAAACTGCAGCCATCAACTGTTTGTTTTTTTAAATAATCATGCGTGCCTCACAAGAAAGCTGTCATTTGGATTGTTTGCTTTGCTCCAAATCAGGAGATGATTTGTTATTTTGTTTCAATTTCCAGTTAGTTTGGTTGTGTTTCACATTGCAGATCTTTGGGGGACCTAAACATATCAATAAACATACCAATAAACACACCATAGCCGTGCTCTGAACTTCTTTCTCTGGGCAGAAACATTTTTTTCAGGGGAAAAAAATATATGGAGGGTCAACAGCAATTGTGTTTGCACACAACTGCATTTTCCCAAATTATTAGGTTTATTTACCAAACACAACTCTGTGAGCAAAATGCCTATTACTGAACAAGTGGAACACTACTTTAAAATTATGCAGTACTGTTATTGGTATAAAAAGGACATGTTTGAAATAGGCAAGGTACAAAATAAAACCAGCTCTGCTTAGGGCATTTGCTTCAGTTTTATGACAGAAGACGTACCAGATAAATTTCATTTAAATGTTTGTTTTTCCCGTACTACTTCCAGTAGCCATCATATGAACCTTACCTTGATTTAGTTTATATAAAATCATATGTCTACTGCCAGAACTCTTATACAGTGCATCCGGAAAATATTGACAACGCATCACTTTTTCCAAATTTTGTTATGTTACAGCGTTATTCCAGAATGGATTAAATTCATTTTTTTGCTCAGAATTCTACACACAACACCCCATAATGAAAACTTGAAAAAAGTTTACTTGAGATGTTTGCAAATTTATTACAAATGACACCACCCCTCGCTCTTACTTTTTTATCGTTCATCTAATGAATACACTGAGTATGGCTTTACCAAAACAATCATTGATGGCGAATAAAGTATCCATTATTCGAGTATGTAGATCGGGATATATATATACATATATATATATATATATATACCCGCGTATCGCAGCGGAGAAGTAGTGTGTTAAAAGCTAGAAAAGAAAAGGGAACATTTTAAAAATAACGTAACATGACTGTCAATATACAGTATTTGTTTTGTGAGTGTTACTGAGTGTTGCTGTCATCAAGGATTTGATTATCATTATTTCTTTCAATCAGGTTCGTATTTGTAAGATGTGTTCAATCAGGTTCGTATTTGTAAGATGTGTTGTGTTCAAGTTACATTCCGTGTTTGTCAATCGTTGTAAAGATGACCGGTTTCATTCATCGATTCGTTTCTTACTGCATCAATAAACAGCTCGTCGTCGTCTTTATCTGAGACCTGACACACTGCATACACGGGTTTTTTTTTTACACTGTCTTCCTTTAGCGGGACATTAACTTTTTTCACCGTGTGCTTTGTTTCCGCAGTAGCTGGATTTATGAATATGCTTGTATGTATCAGACGCTTCATATTTTTTGCTGCCTTTTCAATTGTGTAATTCGGTTTTTGTTCAGCGCTTTTTGGAACTGTTGCTTTTTATCTGTGCACTGCGTCAGTTCACGTGAGCCGTTCGGTGCACATGCATCGAAGTTTCCCAGCTGTGCTGGTGCCATCTCGTGCTATGTCCATGGCTGTATTTAATGTTACCTTAGTCCTGGCACTTAAAACTTTCTCTCGCAGTTTCGCTGAGTTTGTACCAAACACCACCCTGACCATCTCATCTTCCTCTGCATAAGCACAGTCCTTAACCCGTGAATATTTAGTGGGAGTTTGCTATTGCATTGCCGCTGACGGACGGCCTTATATGGGCAGGCACTAAATTACAAACGCCAGCGGCAGCCTGTCTATGAACTTAATTTAAAGTGTAGGTTTACATCGTGCTTTGTTTCCGAAGTAGCAGAACTCATGAATATGGTTGTATATGTCACTCGCTCGCTTCTTATTGTTTCGCTGCCTTCTCAATTATATAAAGCATGTTTTCTTCAGCGCTTTTTGGAGGTCTTCCTGGTTTTCTATGTACTGCGTGATTTCGTGGGAGGCGTGATGATGTCAAACGAAACTCCGCCCCCACAACATTCAAGCTCATCTCCATTACAGTAAATGGAGAAAAACTGCTTCCAGTTATGACCATTACGCGTAGAATATCGAAATGAAACCTGCCCAACTTTTGTAAGGAAGCTGTAAGGAATGAACCTGCCAAATTTCAGCCTTCCACCCACACGGGAAGTTGGAGAATTAATGATGAGTCAGTGAGTGAGTGAGTGAGTGAGGGCTTTGCCTTTTATTAGTATAGAAAACATACATTTGATTTGAGTCTGTAGCTGCTGGTGTAAATTTATAGTACTTGTAAAGGTTAGTGTTTGTTTTTTTTTTTAAATCAGTTTTATTCTCTCAGTCATGCTCTCACTCCCAAACCGCCACCCCAAAAGAACCCCGGCCCAATCTGACACTGCTGTTTTCAGATAAAGAATGCTATAACAGAGGTGAACTCAGATGTGGATAAGGGCTGTAAATCATAGAAAGAGAACAAATGCCCTTCCTGCAAGAAACATCCACACACAAAAAAAAACAACCAGCTGCATTAGGCGTAAAGGCGAAAGATAGCACTGTTTGGATGCAGCAAGAGGTCGGATGTCATCCTGCCAGTCAGTCTGCCCCACACATGTCATTCAACGAAAAAGCAGGGCTTACAGAACTCGCCAAGGTATCATGCAAAGTGCTATTTGTGATTATGTTTTGTGATGGTCTTTATATGAAAAACATGTATATGTTGCTTACATAAACACCATATCGAATGTTGTTTACCTCTATTTATTTAGTTATCTTCCTATAGCGTAAAGTCGTAATCGACACTTTTACAAAACCAAATTTTAAGGCGGGCCAGGATTACAAGTTTTTTTGTAGGCTTCACGGTTTCTACTGTTAATGGTCAAGTCAAATTATTCAGAATTTCAAATTTCACAAGCTACTTATGGTTTAACTTTAGAAATTATGTTTTTGTTCCCACTTATGTGAAATCCAGCTTCTTAATTGAAAATCAATCTGTTATTTCAGAATTCCTGTAAAACGGTATTTGTTTTCAAGGTATCTCACACTATTAGTTAGACATTGCTGTTGCATATATTTCCCATTTGCTCCCATAATGTTCTATATGTACTTTCATTGCATGGCACAAAATTTTATTATTATAAGGAATGGTATTATTACTTCAGAAACCTAAGGGGGTCCACAAATATTGTTTTATTTACATTTGTTTTAAGGAAGGAGGCTGGTTTAGTAACCCCATATCTCTACAATTTTGCACTGTTGGTAATATACTAGGAATCTTATCAGAGTGGAGCTGCATTGTGCATTATGAATAAGTAATATAAGCCGGGCCACATGAATGTCTAGCCTGTGTGGTAGTTTTGAAATATATTTATCCTGAACATGCTTATTGCAGTTCTGGATTACAAGGGTCCAACCCTATCCTGTTTTATACTGACTTGTAAGTTTTATTTTGCATTGAATGTGTTGAGCAGCTTATTTAGTCACCATTGTCGGCTAGCCCCAGGTACAATGAGAGATACCTGGTTTGAAAATGACTTTTTTTTTACTTTTACCTTTCACTGTCTATATACAGTTTTTTTCATTGCCCAATACTTACATGTATCATCACACTGATGACTTCAAAATTGTCCCCATATGAGTAAGTGCAGGTTTGCCTTATGTTTGAGAATCATCCTATCCACGTTTGATCTACAACTTGTGCTTAGTGCAACCCAGATTCACATCAGCTCCCTGAATCCTTGAATAAAAAAAAGAGTGAACAGCTGTCTGTAGCTGTGTCCATTACATTCAGAACATTAAATCAATTTTCTGGCCTGTGTATGGTGTTTTAAAGCCAGAGATCCATTGTTGGATTCATTAATTTCTTAATTACCTCATTTAGCTATGAGATACTTAAAGAAACTCTCAAAGCTTGGACTAGTCAATAATTTTTATTTGTGAACTTGCACAAAAATAGTTTTTATTATTGATTAAGCTAAGCCATACAGGAATTCTTAATAACTAGCCAACCATAATTAGGCCGGTTATTTTAATGATTTTTAAGCACAGGGAGAAAATTAACATTTGAAAAATCGGTAATGTAATAAATCAGCAAGAAAAGCAACATTGTAACAATGCACAGAACGAACCAACACACAATCGTCTGTGCGGCACGGAGGGTGGAACGGGAGGAGAGGAGAAGGACGTCCACTCCGCTCCCTCCGTCATGCTAGTCTGCTGATTTCTCATCCAGTATGCACTGCCTGCTCATGTGCCCACCTCCATCTCGTCACTCGAGTCGTTGTCGTTTTTGCACAGTCTAGATGCACCTGTGACCCACGTAGACTTTTCATTGCTCTGTGCGGTTTTGGCTGCCTCTCTATATATAATCAACCAAGACACCCGACCACGGTAGTAGTACAAAGTGCAGGAGCATCTAAGAAGACGCATGTTTGTTGCGGATGCGAATTGCTGTATGTAGCGTGTAAAACAGTTTGCTATGGTGCACACGGTCGTGCGTCGTAACCGAAAACTTGGTTTTTAAAGACTGCTTACTTCATTATGTATACGACTGTAGGTGAATGAAAAGATGTAACTCTGGAGAGGGCAACATACAATACAGCGTTTTACATGCTGCATACAGCGATTCACATCCGCGACAAATATGAATCTTCTTAAATGGTGCTGTCGCGTCCACCCACTCTCTCGAAGCACACACACTTGCCTGGTCATGTGCCCGGTCGCAAGAGCAAATGACAGAGACCTGGCCATCAAGTCTAAGACCATGGGAAACCCCTCGGAAACTGTTTTACACACCGCATACAGCGATTTACATCCATGACAAACATGCCTCTTCTTAGTCCTGCCACGTCCACCCTCGTTCTCGAAGCATACACACCGCCTGGTCATTTGGTGCCTCTGTGTGAACCGGTCAGGCACAGAGAAGGTCAGCTGCTGAGAGAGCGTCTCGACTGTTGCAGGGCCTGCATTGGTGAAGCAGGTGAGATGGTAATGAAACAGAGGCACAGGGCTTATTGGTTTTTAAAGACTGCTTCTTTCATTGTGTTTTAACCTCAGTTTTAAAGGATTGTTTTAAGGATCCCATGGGATACCCCTCGCAAACTGTTTTACACATTGCATATAGCGATTCACTTCTGCGAGAAACATGCCTCTATGAACAGTTAACGTGGCTCAGAGGTGCATGTGGACTCTACGACAGACGAACATAAATGACGCCGTTTTGTCTGTGTCGTCACGTCCGAGTTGGTGGCCGTGGTTCTGCGAGTTCTCGTCGTATCCATTAGTCTTAGAGTTGGTGGGCGTGGCTCCTTCCGGCGTGCCCCATGGGCGTCTGTCTTGTCGGCGGCTTAGTGAATCCACGCCCCTTCCGCCGTGCTTTCCATGGGTGTCTTGCCTTAGTGAATTATATATTTAGATAGGTGTGATTCGGTCAATCCCACACTGAAATTCAAGCTGTAAGTTTTTATTCGTGAGTGTGCTTTCATAATACAGAAGTCAGTTTATTTATTTGTAATTCCTCTTCACTGAGTGCAGGCACTATAACAAGTTTACGTGCAACATACAATTGCAAGCTTTACAAATTACATAATGCTAAAACATAAAGATACAGGTTAGTTAAAACACAGTAAAATAAAGCAATTTCAAGCTGATTAACATGAAAGGATCTTAAAAATATATGTCCATTAATGTTGTCTGAGGTATAACTAGCTGACATTGGAGGAGAGCAAAACAACAATTCCCATCAGCTTCAGAATATTGACCACAATACATTCACAGAGGCTTTCACAGTTCACTTCAGCTTGAATGCAGTGCCAAACCACATACTTCAGTCATTATGGAAACATTTTCAGATTCATTTTTTTTTAAATCAGAGAGAGACAAAGTACTATTCCTAGAAATACTGTCAATAATCAGTATGTTACATACCCACTTTGATGAATCTTGCATCGGTTGCAGCTTGACTCATCGAAAACAGCTGGCAGAAAAGAGATGTGAAGCTTGTATCCTTTAATCTTTTCTTATAAGGTTTGATCATGCTACTTTTGCGTGATATTTGCTTTCTTTTCTGTATATAGCTCCTCATAAGTACAGTTTTTCTAGGAAAAACAGATTTATGAGCTTTTATTTATTTGATACATTTAAGTGAGTAAATTCACAAAACAATCTGGTAAATTGTCCTGGCTTTACAGTTTGACATTCTGTCATGTAGGTACAGTATGTGCAGAGGTAGCACTATAGATTATGCTTTAATTTTTAGGTTAGTACATAAAATGACTTTCTAATACCAAACTTCTTTAAGAGAAAAAAGAAAAAGGGAGATACAATCACAACTGTACAGAATACTTTAATCCTGCTTTTCTGTGAAAGAAACACAGAGTTTCATCCTGACTGCTTCCACTTTTGCTGTGCCCAAGGATAGCTTCCTTGAGCCCAGCTGTTTTGTAGGAACTTTCCATCCAGCTTTTAATCTGAATGGTGAGAGCAAATCACACTAAAATGAATGAAATTGGACGAGCATAGTTTCTTCCCATTCCTGAGAAAACTGCTTTTAAGTTGCGCAGGAGAAAGATTAAACCAGTGAAACACTAGAGTTTCCTCATTTGAGAAACAAGGCATAATTCTTCTGTCAACATGTGTAGAAAATTTGAGGTAAGCACACCTTTGGTAAAACTGCCGACAGACCAGACAGACCAAGCTAGACAGTGAAAAAGCTTCCCTTACTAATATCACTCCCTTTTCCAGCATCAAATGTTGACAACGTTGTATTGGTTAAAGTGGTGGTTCACTCGTTTGGCAGTGCATAGAATTCTCAAGGTTGATATATTGCCCCATAAAACCTTGCCCATTGACATTATCGATTCATCACCATTTTAACTGAGTTAAATGTTCAGTGCTGCTAGTCACTTTGTGTTAATTTCGGGTTAGCCACAGGGTGTCCTTATTTTTAATTTTCATCAGTATAAGAATGTACAAATGTACATTGTTTAATTCAGAAAAGCTCAGATATACAGTATCTTACTTACCAATTTGGCAGTATTTTGTCTTCAAGAAAACAATTAAGTATGACGAGCCAAAAGATTTAACCAAACTTATTTGTCAACTTATTAGGAATGTTGTTATTGCAAAAGATTCACAAACTTTAAACTTTTGTAGTCATTTGTGTGTACAGCATAAAGCTGTCTACGCCAATTTTGAGTATGCTGTGGATACAAGTGCTAAAAGGCTAGTCTCACCAGTCATTAGTTACTGCCACTTTTGGATTTGGAAAAAGCACAAAATATAAGCAGGGCAGTGTGAGATCAGCACAATGTACCATAGTCATTTCACATTTATTAACATGTATTCACATAATTAAGAACGTTTGCTTTACCCATTCTCTTAAGAGTCCTTTTAAAGCATAACAAATATTTTAGTTGCCACATGATGTCAGCCTTCATCTTCTCCTAAATAATAAAACTTAACCAGTACACAAATGATCAGTTATAGCCTAGAGTTAAATTAAGTTGCATTCCTTTTGGTTGTCATAAAACGTTTGGGGCATTAATGGATATGTGTCAGCCATCAATTGTACTGCTGCAAGAAAGACAACCCTTCATCTCCTTTCAGATCCACCCCAAATTCCATAAGTGACGTGGCACTTGTGGGAGAATGGTGTACATCTGCTGTAGAGATGATCAGGGGAGAAAAACAATTTCCCAATTGCTTTGACTTATTGATGTTTTGCTTATTCCAAAACAATTGGATAAATTGCTAAAACCAGCACCAGTGGTAAAAAAGTACTATAAAACACCTGGATGTGCGTTTCAGACGGTATATATTTTCTTCTTATCTGAACCAGAGGTCTTCCACAAATATAGAAAAATAAGAGGCAACATATCCTTGGCTGGGTAGCTAGTCACGACCATTGAACAATACAAGCAAGATTTTTTTATCACCGACTTTGCTCACATATATTAACTGAACTTGGGAAATCTATGATCTGTGACCAGCACATTTGTAACATTATAGCACATTCTCTTCCTCTCTTGACTTCTCTTAATAATATGACCCAGAAGGCTCCCACTGTGCACCTCCATCAGTAAAAATTCACAAAGTGTACAAAACTCTGGCACACCCACCATGTTGAATTCTATTCCTTAGGAAGTTGTCTGATTGCTAGTTTTCATTTTGCAAGGAAAAAAATTAATTAGATCAATATCTTTCATCTAAAGATGTATTTAAAGTTTCTGCTGCAAATGCAATGTGTATGCGATATGTTTACAGCCGGTCAGGATTCAAATATTAAATAATCCACATGGTTGAAATCATCAACAAAGTAATGTTTATTGGTGATGTAAGTAATTGTTTGCCATTTGCCAATTATATTGGCTACTGATAACCTACTAATAGGTGGCACACACTTTTGGCACAAAATGGTACTGAATATTTTTAAATTTTATGTTGGTATAATTAAGGTCTAACCATTAAGGTGCTTGGCTTAATGTCTGCTTTACTTGGATACATGTATGCAAAACTTACTCCTTCTGCAGAGATTTGTTAGAATACAGTTGATGAGTTTTGGAACTCTTCGGAATTTGAATCATGTGATTTGAATCATAGCATAAAAGCGCTATATAAATGTAAAGTGTTGTTGTTATTATTTAAATCTTCCAAGGACTTATATCAGTTTGGTCCCCTTTGTTTTGCAGGGAGCCCCTCCAGGGCAGTGTCCACCATGTCCCTTTCCGTGAGGCCTTGTCGTCGTCACATCTCATCCATTACTAGGAGCCAGTCATTTGCTGGAGTGAATTCATCACAGGACAAGCCCTACAGGTGAGTGAAGATTTATTGAAGGTGATAGACACTGATGCAAGAAGGGTTAACAGTACAGTCAACTTCTTATAGCTTTGTGATTAAATATGAACCGATATAATGCCAATTCCTATATACCATGTTTTCAAGGTCAGGTTACTTTAACATAAAAATAAATGGTTGAATATGGTGATTAGAGAAGCCAATCCAGAGGTTAATTGGAACAAGTATTTTATATATGTAGTAGGTAGGATATCTCTAGAACATAAGTCACAATTTTTTTTTCTAGACCAGCAGCTGAGTAACAACATACAGGTTTATTCTTAAGTAACCTTAAAATAATTGTCCTTTAAAATTGAAATACCTTATCCTACCTTTCATAATTAATCAATTTTATTTTTGTTCCTTGCTGATGAGAAACAGATACACAGCTTAAGTTGGAGGATAGCTTCTGTACTTAGTAGAGTGCAGTATTTTTTTTTCTTGAAATTAGCAGAGGAAGGATCCCCTAGTGCATCCATTCCTTCTTGGTTTTAAGTGTACAGAGGTGGCAGAGTGTCAGTTCGTTGAGGGGTACTCAGATAGAAAATGAAGGGAAGCTGTATTTAGGCATAAATATAAAACAGACTTGACACTCCTCAGATTTTAGCTGATTGGTGGCAATTTGTGAATACAAAGCATGAAGAACATGAGGAAGCACTGGAAATCAGAAACTGAAAAAGCTGCTGGTGCATAGATTGAGCTGACTTGCTGGGTGCAGGAGAGGTGCCAGAGGCTGCCATCCTATGTATACTTTGCCAAGGCAACATTTTTTATGCAGCCACTCTCTTAAAACAGAAGATTTTTTTATTTTTATTTTTTTTTTATATACAGACAACAAAAACAAAAGCAGGCATCTCTTTGTGTTAATACAGTTGTCTTTGTATACAGTATAGTGTATTTTTCTCACATGGATAAATATCAAAACATTACAAAATATCTTTCACTCTGGAAAACCAGTTTCATAAAATTTAATGTCCATAAACAAAGGTTTATTTTTCTAAGGCTGTTATGTAAGATGTGTTAATAGTTGTTGTGTTCTATGTATCTATTTTTGTACTTCTGAACCGTGATTTCCCCAAGGTCGGCTAATAGTTTTATAATTAATTGACAAACAATCCCAGTGATGCAGTTTGTCATACTTTTGAACATCTTTGTGTCACTGTAAAGGGTTGATGAGTGAGGGCCAACTTGTTGACAGACCAGATGCCAAGAAATAGGTCCACTAAGAAGCACTTGAACTGCGAAAATAAAGAGATTTTAAACTTTCACTAGTTAGAACCAGAACAGTAATGTTTATTTTGATGAAGTTATAGGATGATTGGACCAGTAGTAACTACATCTCTGATATGTTATGTACTGCTCACCTAATACTGTAGACTTGTCCTTGAATGCAAATATTCTGCAAGACAAAATGTACAGCTGAACCCAGTGACACAACAACTTCATACACTGTGCAACACCACACTAGAACTCATCTTTTTACATTTCAGCTGAAGAGAGGAGTGATTTGGCCAAATCTTTTGACTTGGCGTTAGTGTTTCTGCAGAAACAGAAAACCTTTGTAGCAGATCCAGGGATAAGGAGGCACTAGGTAGTGGAAGAAAGTTGTCATATTCCAGGTGGATCCACGTGTACGATTTCTTTTTTGAGCCTCACTGTTTCAAGAAGATTTTGTAGTGTCTGCTCTATTTAAAAACACACTATGTTGGGAAAGGTGCTATATAAATAAAATGTATTATTATTTATTATTATATTCCGGTCCATGATATATTGAATGTTGAGTTACAAAAGCACAAAACCATTAAAAGCTTCTAAATGCTCTTTAGACTTAATATATTATTGTTAAGGATATGGTGCCTGAAACACACTTTTCCACTAAAATCTAGTCTTGGATTTTAAGGTAATTTGTATTGTTTATACCTAGTTTTTAAACTTTGATGGAGGCCATCAGAATTTGAGTTTTTATATTTAAAATATTTAACATTTCCTTTTAAGTTTAAGACTTCTTTTCGTGTTCTTAGCTTGATTAAGGTACTTGGTACTAGCAAGAACTGTGATTTTCATAAAGAAGAATTTAAACATTTTAGTCCTCTGCAGCAAAGACAACAAACACCATATTTTGTATATGTAGTTGATTGATGGAATAAGAAGAGAGTCAAATCATATTCTAGTCTGTGGCAGGAGCAGGGCAGCAGCACAAAGGTTAGTATTCTCCTCCAGAGCTGCCATTAAAGTGTAGTGAAAAAGCTGTTTATTTTATATGTTTGCCTAATTGTACAAATTGCTTTGCCAATTTGGTTTACCCTTTAGGTGAATATATTTTTGTTGTTTGAAGGTGCAGATTTTTCAATTTCTGTTTTACATATGTTTTGATTTCTTTACATTGTCCTTGAATGCCCTGGCAAGGCAATAATTATGGAGCAGTTTTAATTGTGTGGCAGTCAACAGTTCGCCGTTTACAATTCAAAATATTATATTTTGTTTCAAGATCATTATCAAGAGAAAGTGCACACATACAGTATAGATCTGTATACCAGAGAGGGTTTTCACATATGTGTAAATTCTCACAATTATGCATGACTTTAATAAGAAGGAGTAATACCATATTGCACTGTAGTATTGCAACTACACCAGTCAGCCACAACATTAAAACCACCAACCTAATATGGTGTAGGTCCTCTTTGTGCTGATAAAATAGCTCTGACCTGCCAAGGTATGGACTGCACAAAACCTCTGATTCTGGCACCAAGATGTTAGCAGCGAATTTTTTAACTCTTGTACTTGCGAGGTGGGCCTCACAAAGACCAGACTAGTTTTTCCAGCACTTTCCTCAGATGCTTGATTGGACTGAGACATGGGGAATTTGGAGTCCAAGCCAACACCTTGAACTCTTTGTCAATGTTCCTCAATCCATTCCTGAAAAGTGTTTTCAGTGTGGCATGGTGCATTATCCTGCTGAAAAAGGCCATCACCATCAGAAAATACCATTGCCAAGAAGGGGTGAACATGGTAAACAATCTTTAGGCAACTGGCACGTGTCAAAGTAACATCCACATGAATGCCAGGACCCTAGATTTACTAGCACAACATTGTCCAGAGCATCACACTCTGACTGCCGGCTTCCCTTTTTCCCCATGGTACATCCTGCTGCTATCTCTTTCCCAAGTAAACAATACATACGCACCCTGCCTTCCACATGATCTAAAATAAAACATGATGCATTGTACCAGGCCACCTTCTTCCATTTCAACATGGTCCAATTATGATACTCGTGTCCATTGTAGGCACTTTTGGTGGTGGACAAGGGGATTAGCATATGGCTGGTCTGTGGCTATGCAGCCACATTTACAACAAGCTACAATGTACTGTACTATGTGTTCTAAAACCTTGTTCTAGAGAATAGATCAGATGAGCTCCCATGATGCATTAATGAGCCTTGGATGATCATGACCCTGCCGCAGGTTCACAGGTTGTCCTTCCTTGGACCACGTTCAGTAGGTACTACTCACTACATGCTGAGATCACCCTAAAAAGTCCTGCTGTTTTGAAGATGCTCTGACCCAGCCATCTATCAATCACAGTTTGGCCCTTGTCAAAGTTGCTCAGATCCCAATGCTTGTCCATTTTTCCTGCTTCCAACACATCACCATAAAGAACTGACTGCTCACTTCCTGCCTAATTTATCCAACCCATTGATAGGAGGGATAACGAGGTATGTTATTCACTTAATGTGTCCGTAGTTTTTAGTATGTTGGCTGATAGGTGTATCTCTCTTATTATAATAAAAAAAATCTTAGGTCGAGACGTAATCTTCTTGGAAAGACACTTTGACGTCCCGCGAGAGACACTTTAATGTAGACAAGGCAGTGAAACAGAAGGACAGCTGCTCTACAGGCTTTTAAACAATCGACACGAAGTGCGACAAGCAGAACACACAACTCGCCAGCAGCTGGTCCGACTGCATCTCCTTAGCGCGTGTTCAGCCTCCCCATTCACAACTTGAGCAGCAGAGACGTGAAGTGGCTGGCGCATAGCACGCCCCGAGGTTGCGGGGAGGTGGGTGAGCAGCGGGCAAAGCCCCCTAGTTAGTAATAATAAAGTGCTGTACAAATGTGTTTGAATCATTATATAATTAATATGTTAATAAAAGAACATTATACATTAGAAATTCCTGTAAAAAATAAACTAAGCATCTAATTTCTAAATTTACTAAAATATTTAATGGAAAAAGAAAAACCTCAGAAGCTAAAAAAAAAAAAAAAAATAGCTCCATGAAAAAGAAACATTTTAACCAATTTTCAAGCTGTTTCTAAAGGGCCTCTAAAACATACACCAGTAGGTGCAAACATATTTCCTATTCTGCTAGGCTTTCATGGCACACTAGACCTGTTAAGAAATCAGATTTATCAGGGATGCAGGCATCCAGCTGTGCAAACCTCCCCCCAGCTTTGCTTTCCAAACTAAGTGACTGAACTCCAGCTTGTATAAAATCTGCCTGGATTTCATCTGATAACAAAGTGTAAATCAGGGTTGCACTGACATATCAATAGAGGCCCCTCTGCAGACCTCTTGAGCGAGAATGCACAAAATGGGCTCAAGCAAGGACAAAGACCTATAATTCAAATGATGATGATAAATAAGATGGACCTAATAAACCACCTATAAAAAGACACTGATTTTGTAACGAAGTGTCTTTAATCCAATTGGGAGAAAGTTCAGCCTAACTTTAAAACTGTCTACGCTGTATTGAAGAAACAACAACTCCACACAACCACTGGACATCATGCATAAAGACTTGGTATCGTAAAATTATTTATCTGTGCCAAGACAAAGTAGAGCTCTAAATACCAGTAAACAGCCAGCCTATATGTTCTATTTTGTCTATCTAGTCTGTCTGCGTACAGTCTAATATGTCAACACATACATGCAGTCATCATATTTCTATAATCCTGTTTATTAATAAATTGTATTATTCCATTTCTTAAAACGAGCCTTCTTCGGTTACCCTGATATATTTAGGAATGCTGGAGGACCCCGTCCCACAACAGAGGAAAGGTAAGGTAAATAAAGTAGGAACTTTGCCAGATTATTTGATTTATTATCTCTGTTCCTGAATTAACTAACCAAATGAAAATTTATTTTTGAAATCCAACATTATTATGGCTTCCACCTGCGTTGCCATCTTATTATTAATCAACCAAAATCCTACACTAAAAAAATCAAAACTGTACCCTGTCATCTATGTTTAATTGTCCTGGCATTGCTAGTCAGTTACAAAATAAAGATAAAAAATGCATAAAACCATTTATTTACTTATGGTTGTAAGTATACTTGATATACAAGACTTTCTTGTTAAAATACTGTATCCCATGCATTTCTATGGCCGTCTTTGTCATGACAGCCACTGCACACCTGACAATGACCAGGTGGGTATGGGAGATGGAGTTTTACATGGTAATAGACTTGTTTATTCAACAAGAAGGGGTGAAGTTTAGCCTTCTGTCTCATGTATAGTTGTCTGTGGTGTATTGTGATTTGTTTCAGGTCAACTTTAGCTTTTCACTAATTCAATTGCTTGCTGTCATATTAATGTGAAAAGTGTCATTCTCCAATATGATATCTTAAATTCAGCCCCAGCCTAGTGGCTTTCAAAACAACACAAATGAAAGCTGAGTGCAATTAAGGATCTTTCTGTGTAACTGGCAATCCTGATGTTTGCCAAAGGACTTTTTTGTTATAGCATTACTAAGCAAATACACTACACTTTCACAGTGTAATGGAAAAAATATGGGAAATTTTGGAGTTCTTTTTTGAATATTCATAATATACGAAGGCAGTGTAGCGTACTGGTTAAGGCTTTGGACTTCAGAACCTGAGGGTGTGGTTTCAAATTCTGTTACTGACACTGCATGACCATGAGCAAGTCACTTGACCTACCTGTACTTGAATTGGAAAACCAAAAGAAATATAACCAATTGTATAATAAGTGTAAATCGCCTTGAGTAATGGCATCAGACAAATAAGTAAATGTAAATATATAGCCTGAAAAAATCAAATTCTGAGCTTGTTACAGAAAATAAGTAAATGGGTTCACTTGAAACATTTGAGAACCATTTAAAGGTTTTACTTTTATCCTCATCTTTAGGTTAGAATGCATTGATAGGTGCATGTAAAAATGTCCTAATTTGTCTTAAGTTTTTGTATAATTTAAACTAGAGAAATTAAACACATATATCAGGAAATGTCAGGACCAGGCAGATATTCATAGCCAATATAATAACCTGACATAAATCGTGTAGCACACACAACTATACACTGTCCAAAGTTAGCTGTAAATGACCTTGTGGCATCAGGTGGGTCTTGGGTCAAACCTAGATGTCTTAGATTCTATTGCATAGCTTTTTTTGCTGTGAGGGTATGGTAATTTAGCTGTGCAGTGTCAGCAGACAACTGAATTTTTGTTTAAGGTGCAATATTTCCAATACCACTGACCCTTTCTAATGGGCTCCCATCCAAGTGTAATGGGCTAGATCTCAGTATTATAAAGAAAATAAAATTTCGGTGTGTTGCTTAGTGTAATGGGCTATAAACCAGTGTTATAAAGAAAAGGCAGAATTTCTGGAAAATTTTGCTACAGGTTGTTGGTGATGGCTATCTACAGGACATAAATATTTACCTGTCTTGCTAAAGAGTCCCCTGCTTTGAATAGCCAGACTTCTTTGATTTAGTATCTCATCTACATACAATGTTTGGATATAGAACTGTCTACCTACTTGGAAAATTGGTTTCTAATCAAGGACTCAAAGTAAATGTGTTTGCACTATTTGTTATACAGAGGAAATTGGCTTGCACCATTGTTTTCACTGATTGCCTTGTTGATCTATGCAGAAATTAAAGTATATATATATATTTCTGGGAAAAGGAGAATAAAGAGAACAGAGAAGTATGATCTAAGACTCGGGACTGCTGTCTGTTTCTTTTATGCTTTACACCATATCACTATGGCTATACCCTGTAGCAACAGTGGCTTGTACCTGGCCCAGGTTCCCCTAGGCCTGAGGTCGGTAACACTTTGTTTAACTGATACTCAAAGATGTAAATTTTATTATCATTTTTTCTTTATTTAAATGAAGTGAACAGAGTAACTCAGTTTCTCACGTTAACCTTACTGTACACTGAAACACAACATAAATGTAATTGGGATAAAGACTGAGTTTGATTTAAAAAAAGCCTATGAGTGTGTTGTAGTAAATATTTGATTTGACTGTTTTTCTAAACTTGAGTCATCATCAGAGCAGTTAGTAGTTTATTTCCTAATGTCCTTTCTGTGCCATTGTTGATACTATATATATATGTGTGTATGTATGTATTTATGTGTATGTATGTATTTATGTGTATGTATGTATGTATATATATATATATATATATATATATATATATATATATATATATATATATATATATATATATATATATAGTAGTGTAGACAATGTATTTGCTACATTGTTACTTATGTGTTTATGTATAAATACAAGCAGGTTTTAGATTACACCTGTTACACAGATACAGTATGAATGAATACATAAACCTTTAAAATACAGTATTCCTTTTCAATTGAGTTTCATTCTAATGACTGCTATTTTTTACTTTTAACTGTAGCAAGCTAGTTTTGACACTGATGAATATGTAGCAACTGTCATGAATAAAGTGATGAGTAGTACTGCACACTATGAATTATGTCACCATTTTCAATAATTTTGTAAATCTTGACTGCGACCTTCAGCATGCACAAAGTAAGCTCAGTCAGAGGTAAGCAGCTGGCTGTTCAGCTGGTATTGTAGAACCCAGTGCTTGCAATTACAAGTGTCCTAAGTATGCATGCCAGTAATGGCATCTCAAGGAGCATAGCCTCCGAGAGGGGAGGATACACCCGGTAGTTCCACAGCTAAGACAGAGCACATCACTGAATGTTGGCAGCAGCCGTGCAGCAAACTCTGTCACAGACTGGCAGCCGTTAGTTTAAGTGATTTGTTTACGTGAGGTGGCTTGTAGTTCCCAGTGTCCTAGACATGCCATTTTAGGGAGTACAGATGCCAGGGGGATTAAGTTATACTCTTCGCATTCCCTCAGCAAAGACAGCACATCTCTGTTGAGGGATCATTCATGTGTTTATTGGTGATTTGTACTGCCATAATTATGCCATTTATATTGCCATCATTATGCTATTCCAACTCTATGAAGGTACTATGTCATTATTGTCACCACAGTATACACACCTCTCTTTTAAAATATCTGTATTTTGTGATTTAAGATACATTAATATTGCTTTACTGTCTTGGTACTAATACATTTTCTTTAAGTAATAAAACATTATACATGTTTGCTAATATTTACATTAATGGACATTTCCTGTACAACAGCAACAAAACATGTTTGTAACCTGAGGCTCACTTGTTATGTTTCTTTAAATTGATAAATCATGAATGGTTAAATATTATAGTAGTTTTATAGCTTTTTAAACTTATCTTAATACTTGTGGAACAGATAACCATGCTAAAATAAGGTAACAAATATTATTTGATGACATGGTCATGAAGTGACTATGATTGATGTGATGAATTCTTTGCTTCTATTGTTTTAGTATTTGCAAATACCGGTAATCCATAATTTCCATTTTTTAATTTAAAATCTATCACACTGCAGCAAGCAAAACACATCTCAATTAAAAGTACCAGCACATTCCAAAACTTTAATAAATGTTTTTAGCATAGGCAACAGTAGCATATATATAGACCTGAAAACCCATTGTAACATTCTATATCTCCTTGTTCTTGTCAAAAGTTGTCAAAGTAGGCTTGTTGGACAGCTTTAGAACAGCATTAATGAATTCTTGAGAAATTCTGAAAAAAGTTTCTGCCATTCCTTGCATGTTAAATATTTTTTTAGCTTTAAGGCATGTAAGACATTGCTATCTTGCTGTTATAGGATGTAAGTCAGGATTATCCAGTTAAGCATTAAAAGTTGAGATGTGAGTTATACCATCTGTTGTCACTCTTAATAATGTAGTTAGAATTTCAGGACCAATTCTGTGTCCAACATTGGTAGATGGTAAATAAGCAGATATTTTTTCCTCAAAATGATTGTCTTATGGAAAATTTTCAAAATGTATTACCTAATTTTGCTGGTCAGTGATCACATCATTCGCAAGTGGATTCTGACTAATAGATTTTAGACAGCTTTAATTTTGAAAGATTTCTATGATGTAAACTTTTAAGACAAGATTCTTTAAAGGTACATACCACGAAATTATTTGATACATTTGAGAATACTGTCGGTATCATCATCATTATTGCATACTGCAAATGATATCAATTTCGAGGTCTCTAAAAGACTGGAGTAATTTTTCATGACGTAAACACTGTGTAAGCTAAAGAAGGCTTAAATATGATTCTCTGCTACTCTAGTACATAACAGCATTTCTGCCTTAAAATTGTTCTCTATATTGATTCCATAGTTTGCATCAGTGATGCACAACCGATAGTAAATTGGTAGTAAATTGTCAGTAATTATTTCCCAAAACAAATACTATAATTGGATGTTTGAACAAGTGTTCTTTCTCTTGGTTATTTTTGTATCAGTCCAGAAATTACAAACTGGATATTTAAAAATATATACAAACCAGTAACGGTGTACTGCATGATAACGTGCAGTGAATACACTTGACTTGAGCATTCATAGTTTTCATACTCTTTCTCTGTCTTTGTTTAGCATTCGTTTGCTCAGAGGTTGATGCGCTTGCTGCTTCCTGTGCAGCTCTTCTTTTCTCCACCCTAGTGGCTCGCTGCTTCCCTTCTTTTGTACTTAGTACGTTTTCTTTAATTTTTCACTTAAGCTGGCACTTGTGTCTTCAATCTGCCTCAAGAATGATTAAAGATATGAAGAGGTAGGGGAAGTGACGGCAAAGGTGGTAGGGAATGAGAACTGCGCCCATACGCATGCACTGCATGGCCGCCCTGCTGCGCGCTTCCAAGAGTTATTTTCTACAATAAAGTAAAATAAAAATAAAAAGAGTAATAAAAATCATCGCCCCAAAAGTGCATAGTAGACGTCACGTAGTATATGTGTACCAAATTTCAAGTCAATAGGTGAAATGGTTTGCAAGCTACAGGTGATTTAAAATCCTGCACAGACAAACGAACAGCCACGGTGGCATATTATATAAGAAGATTTTAAAAAAATGTGTAAGAATAAGAAGAGTAAGAATTCATTCTTTTTGATTTTCAATATACTAATCATATTTTTTGCTCAGGTTATTTTGGCTGTTGACTACTAATTGCAAAAGTGGATAACATTGAAATAGATCCCCTTAGCAATCTGTGTTGTTTGCACTGGTGTTTGCTCAGCTTGTTGTTAATTGCCAATAGTTGGATAAAATTAAGATTGCAAACTCAAAAGAAAATGTGAATAATAAAGAAAATGACAAAGCAGAGTTAAGCATTGAAAGATTAGCAAAACATGCTATTATTTCTTACATTTCTATAATTAATAATTAGTAGTAATATAATTATAAGAAATTATAATTATCTTTGAGAGACTGGTCTGGACTATATGAGTCGTCTTGTGATAGACCACCTGGATCCACTGCAGTTTGCCTTTTGGAGAAAGATTGGAGTGGAGGATGCAATTATCTATCTACTCAACCAGGCTTATTTTCACCTGGACAAAGCTGGCAGCATTGTGAGGATTATGTTTTTTAATTTCTCTAGTGCTTTTAGTGTCATTGTTAAAGGGTAAGCTAGAAGATATGCAAGTGGATGAGCCTGTGGTGTCCTGGATAATGGACTATCTGTTGGGCAAGCTGCAGTTCGTGAGACTGAAGGACTGATATGGATGTGAGCGACACTGGAGCACCAGAAGGAACAGTCCTGTTTAGTTTTCTTTTCACTCTGTATACCTCTGACTACAAATATAACACCAGGTCATGTCACTTGCAGATATTCTCAGATTATTCTGTACTAATGGTGTTTATCAATAAAGGAGGTGAGACTAAGTATAGGAGTCAGGTGGTGAAGTTTGTTTCTTGGTGCAAAGAGAATTGTCTGAACCTTTAACATCAGCAAAACTAAGGGCATTTTTATTGACTTTCGCCTCACCAAAGAACCTCTATGTCTGGTTACTTTTCAAGGAGTGGATGTAGAGTTAGTCCACTCTTACAAGTACTTGGGGTCCAAATTAATGATAGGTTGGACTGGTCTCAAAACAAAGAGGAACTCTATAATAAAAGGCAGAGCAGGCTGTTTTGAGACTGTGTTGTTTTACTGTGGGAAGTAACCTCCTTCGCTTCTTCTATAACTCTGTGATGGCCAGTGTGATTTTTCTGTGCTGTGGTGTGCTGGGCTGATAACATCACTTCAGGTGAGGTCCACTGAATCAACAAGATAATTAAAAGGGCAAACTCAGTTACAGGATGCCTTCTGGACCCAGTGGAGGTAGTAGTTAAGGAGAGAATTAAAGCAAAATTGATTGTCATTAAGAACAATGCTGCACCCTCAGGGCTAAACTTTAGAACCACTGTATTATTGAAATAGTGTAACATGAAGTAATAACTAAGTAACGGAATGGGTTGTTGGACACATCTGTATGTAGTGCTGGATAAAAGTCAAAAGTATGTGATCAGTTCATATTTTACGTTTGATGGCTACCTTGCGTGAGCAGTCCTTCAAGACTTTCTACAACATTTTAATAGACTGATACATCTTAACATTTTGATCTCAAAACACAATGTTTCTTTCTACAGTATATACGTTAGTATTGCATATGCTGTAATGTTTAGGAATTTTGTCAAGCTGAAGGAGCAACATTTGGCTGTCACCTTTGAGATGGAGGGTGTTATTTAATCCTGTAAAATAGTTTATCAAATCTTTTAACTTATAATTTCATTTATAATTGTATTTTTTCATGGTCTAGAAAGTTCAAATTTAAGTGTCTCTTTTAAGCTTGATTGAAACAGCAATGCTAATTTTTGAGAAATTAGTTTTGGATACCTTACAAGGAATACTTTTTACAGTGTTAAATATTATCAACATGGATATTGGCTACAGCAAGAGTGGTCTGAAGATTCCTTATCTTGGGCTGCTTTGGATGTCCCATCAAAGTTTTATTGTTATTGTCAGCCAATGTTGGACGGTGTCCATATTTATATAGAGATGGCATCGTTTTTTACAACAATTTTTCTTTTTTTGTAGACTACTTCACAGAAATGTGAAATGCATTCCTACATTAATAAATACTCATAATACCACACTCCCTTTAGTACAGTAAGGTTAATGGAAGGTTGTGTTGGCATGTGTTGGAAAAAGGAAAAAATATGAAAAGCCTGTTTATGATGAAAAATGTAACAGACACAATGTTTAAGATATATAGCCTTCATTGGATATTTGACTGAGAAAGAAAGAACAGTTTACACACATAAGAAATCGAGATCAGAGTAGATGCAAAAAGCAGCCATTAATGAAAAAGAGTTTAAAATGTTAGTCTGTCATTTATTGTTGGAAGAATCTGTGATCCAAGTTTTTGAGAATGAGTTTGTTTGTGTTTTTCTTTGAAACCCATTGAAAGAGCACACAGAAATCAGTATGAGCATATTTGGAATATAAAATGTTCTACAATAGGTTTAGTGTGGCCTTTTGAACTTGATGTGTTGAATATGGACATATGTAGGGTTATGCTAACATTGAGTAGGTTTCTTATCTTTACATAGTACAGGGCTCCACGAAGTGGTATTTGACTGCTTGAGTGACTTGCCCAATTACAGTATTCCAGCACTCTGTACTTGTTGGCTGAGCTAATTAACTTTGTTCTTGTTTATATTTTTAATTTGAGCTACTTTTATTTTACTTCTTTCTTTTTATATTGCATTCATAAATTTTATTAAAGTAATTAAAATTTATGGATGTAAACCATTTATATTTAGATATATAGTGATTAATTTGGATTAAACAAGAGACTCTAGTTAAAGCATTTAAAAAAAAAAAAAGGTTTCCTTATGTATTAAAAATACTGTTAAAAACAATAACTGTCTTTTAAAAAGTACTTTTTGTCTCAACATAGCTTGTTATTGATCTTAAAGGACTCTAGCTGTGTTCAGCACCCCAAACAACATCAGGAAGCCATCTGTGAGAACTAGAAGGATGTTCGGACTGTCCCACAAGTCCCCACCACCCAAGATCCCACAACCTGAAAGACTTGATGAAGTTTATGAAGCTCTAAAAAGAGGACTCCAGTAAGGAACTTCATTAACTATTAAGGTTAAATGTTACCCTATACCAGGGGTTCTCAACGTCAGTCCTGGGGACCCCTTGTGGCTACAGGTTTTTGTTCCAGCCAGCTTCTGTTTTTAATTGGAATCATGGGCTAATTAAGTGAACTGTTATTACCCAGATTCTGTGTTTTGGGAACAATATAGAAACTAGAAAACTGTGCTAAACAGTTATTTTCTTTTTAACAATATTTTCATCTTGATAGTCATTCTATTTTTTCAGGTGTTCTAATTGTTTAATCATTTTTTTTCTAATTAGTGGGTCTGACACTAAAGTGGTTGCAGCCTTCCACGATTCAGTTTTTGCCTGGGTGTCTGCTCTGCTCGTTTTTAATCATCATTATTAAGATACAATGAAGGCAGCAAACTGCACAGAGAAAGGGTAAAACAACGAAAGCAACAAAAGCGAGTTAAGCATTTAAATCTATAGCAAAAGCAAAAATATTTCTAAATGTCTTATAAATGTAAAAATCATGCCTCTGTGCTTTCATAATGTAGAATGAGAGAAGAGAAAAAATAACCCAGCTAATTAATTGAGATCAGTGTTATCCGTTGTCACTGATTAGGAATCTGGTTGAAGCAAAAACCTGAAGCCACAGTGGGCCCCCAGGACCGACTTTGGGAATCCCTGCTGTAGACTTTTTTGTAGACTTTAGTAGCATTTTAAACAGCTAATATGTATATTTTACTGCATTAAAGTGATTTATGGTTATTACTGTCATGTGTACACAGTATTATGAAATTCTTACTTAGATGTACTAATCAACATGTAATATGTTGCCACTCTCTGTCATCATGAAAAATGTATATAAAAACCTTATCTTGAACCTTCTGTCCTGTTCACCTGAAAAATCTCAGAACAGATTTTGTCATTTCCAGTATTGACTCTGTGTTCTGCATACTGCCTTTCATGGTAAACCTTTTCACGCTTGGTATGACAGACAGTTATTAGCAGCTAAATTTGATTGTTTTATTAAAACAATTTGTGGTTTGTTTGCATTTCTTCTTAAGTCTTTACTTTATATATAAAATAACTCTAAATATACTGTAATTGGAAGAGGTTTGTAAAGGTTTAAAGAACTTAAAGTCATAAAGGGATTGTGAGCAAGAGTCTTTCCATTTCAAATCCACCCTGAATCATTTTACTTCAAAATTGGGTGGAGGGCCAAAGTGATCTTTCTGTCATTCACATACCTTTTATTTTTATTTGTTCTACCTTTCCATCTTTCTCTAGACTTTTAAAATACATGAAATACATTTTCAGTTAATTGAATTATTGTTTTTTCTGGAATTTAAGTAGAGGTTTATAAAATATATATATATATATATATATATATATATATATATATATATATATATATATATATATATATATATATATATATATATATATATATATATATATATATATATATATATATATATATATATATATATATATATATATATATATATATATATATATATATATATATATATATATATATATATATATACATATATACACACACACAGGTGCCGGTCATAAAATTAGAATATCATGACAAAGTTAATTTATTTCAGTAATTCCATTCAAAAAGTGAAACTTGTATATTAGATTCATTCATTACAAACAGACTGATGTATTTCAAATGTTTATTTCTTTTAATTTTGATGATTATAACTGACAACTAATGAAAGTCCCAAATTCAGTATCTCGGAAAATTAGAATATTGTGAAAAGGTTCAATATTGAAGACACCTGGTGCCACACTCTAATCAGCTAATTAACTCAAAACACCTGCAAAAGCCTTTAAATGGTCTCTCAGTCTAGTTCTGTAGGCTACACAATCATGGGGAAGACTGCTGACTTGACAGTTGTCCAAAAGATGACCATTGGCACCTTGCACAAGGAGGGCAAGACATTGCTTAAGAGGCTGGCTGTTCACAGAGCAGTGTGTCCAAGCACATTAATAGAGAGGCGAAGGAAGGACAAGATGTCATAGAAAAAAAGTGTACAAGCAATAGGGATAACCGCACCCTGGAGAGGATTGTGAAACAAAACCCATTCAAACTGTGGGGGAGATTCACAAAGAGTGGACTGCAGCTGGAGTCAGTGCTTCAAGAACCACCACGCACAGACATATGCAAGACATGGGTTTCAGCTGTCGCATTCCTTGTGTCAAGCCACCCTTGAACAAGAGACAGTGTCAGAAGCGTCTCGCCTGGGCTAAAGACAAAATTGCTGCTGAGTGGTCCAAAGTTATGTTCTCCGATTGAAAGTAAATTTTGCATTTCCTTTGGAAATTAAGATCCCAGTGTCTGGAGGAAGAGAGGAGAGGCACAGAATCCACGTTGCTTGAGGTCCAGTGTAAAGTTTCCACAGTCAGTGATGGTTTGGGTGCCATGTCATCTGCTGGTGTTGGTCCATTGTGTTTTCTGAGGTCCAAGGTCAACGCAGCCATCTGCCAGGAAGTTTTAGAGCACTTAATGCTTCCTGCTGCTTTATGGAGATGCAGATTTCATTTTCCAACAGGACCTGGCACCGGTACAAAGTGCCAAAACTACCAGTACCTGGTATAAGGACCATGGTATCCCTGTTCTTGATTGGCCAGCAAACTCGCCTGAACTTAGCCCCATAGAAAATCTATGGGGTATTGTAAAGAGGAAGATGCAATATGCCAGACCCAACAATTCGGAAGAGCTGAAGGCCACTATCAGAGCAACATGGGCTCTCATAACACCTGAGCAGTGCCACAGACTGATCGACTCCATGCCACGCCGCATTGCTGCAGTAATCCAGGCCAAAGGAGCCCCAACTAAATATTGAGTGCAGTACATGCTCATACTTTTCATGTTCATACCTTTCAGTTGGCCAACATTTCTAAAAATCTGTTTTTTGCATTGGTCTTAATTGATATTCTATTACTAAATTTGGGACTTTCATTAGCTGTCAGTTATAATCATCAAAATTAAAAGAAATAAACATTTGAAATACATCAGTCTGTGTGTAATGAATGAATCTAATATACAAGTTTCACTTTTTGAATGGAATTACTGAAATAAATCAACTTTGTCATGATATTCTAATTTCATGACCGGCACCTGTATATATAAAACGCTTTCTTAAGCAAAAAAAAAAATAGATTTAAAGATATGACATTAATTGTTTTTCCCTAAGACTGTGTCTGATGAGAATAAAATGCAGGAAGCAATCACTGTGAATGAGATACATATGTATGAATATGAACTGCTGCATGTGCATCAGATAGGTTATAGAGCACTTCAGTTTTTTGTGCATAGGAAAAACGCCAATGTTAAATTAAGAATAAAAAATATAGATTTGAAAATAACAGTCCCTTATGCAGTCAACTTGTTAAAGGAATGATTCATGTAAAAAAATGTCATTCTGCAACTTGTTTTCTTTTGTCGGTCAATTTCTTTACATTGTAGAAACATTATTCAGTCCCTTTAACATGGCACTGTATGACTTGAAGTTCCAACTGTTGTATCCATGGCAGCATTTGAGTGAAGTACATGCGGTACTCGTGTACTGCCATCATGGTAAAAAATAAATGGCTATGTACAACTCATAACTTAAAAGTGATCCACAAAATGTGAGTCTGTTCACTAGTTAATCTTTTAATCCCCATTTTCAATTTCTTGTTTTAGTAATTTTTCGTTTTTCTCATACCCTAACTTAACTCTCCAGAGACACACACTGGGTTTTCGGAGTAAGTTTAACTGAATGTTTAATATAATGCAGTTTTGAATGTGTGCTAATTGATATAATTACTTTAGGCACAATACAGAAGGAAGCAAAAAAGGGCACTGGTTTTAAGATATGAATTGTCATTGGCATCATTTAGACCTGATTTCCATTACTCAATGCAGTCTCTCTATTTACCCTCCTTCACGTTATGATTTGAGAATTGTTCTAAAGCAGTGTTATCTGATTAATGAGATATTGGTTGGGTTCTTCTTACAGATCTTACCTGCAGGTCCATCAGTTGGAACTGGATAACCTAACCCGACAGATGAGGGAGTCTAAGAGGAATTCAAGGCTTGTATGTACTAAGTTTATGTGACACTTCTGAAGTGCTTAGAATTAGAAATAGGAAGGGGTTGTCATCTCAGTGCTGTCTGCAAACAGTCTTTTGTTTATTTAGGAAGTAGCAAAGTATTCATGTTCCTTATCGACTACGCAGCACTCTCTGGCAGCTTCTTATCTTTGTTTCTGAGAAAGATTGCCCACATAACCAAGCCTTTTTATTCAATACGTAATCTTTCATTTGTTGAATTATACACAGTGGTAGACATTGCACTGTATAATGCTGTTCACATAGAGTACAGTATGTAAAGACAAGGCAGTCCCTTTATTATATCAGACATCTGAAGAAATAGTGTCAAAAAAATACTATATTCCTTCTATCACAAGGTCCGTGAAGCCATACTGGCAGGATGCATCACTGTCTGGTATGGAAATAAAAAAAAAACAGCATACAGCACCATAGAGAATTGTGTGCTCAGCTGATACTATTATCATCCCTATAGGACTTATATAAAAAAAAAAAAGTTCACTACCAAGGTAGTTACAATCATAAAGTCTTTCTACAGCCAGTTTAATTGGTGAAAATTTTACAGGTGTCAGCGTTGCCTCAAATCAAAAGCAGAAAGTCTGAGAAAGAGCTTAATTTCCCAGGTGGTAAAAAATAAGTAATGGTCATCTTGTCAGGCATTCTTTGAAATGTAAAATTGTTATATATTATTCATATTTTTAACTGTTATTGATATGTCTCTATCTGTACCTTTTAATATTTTATATCTACATTTAGTTAATACTTTTTAATTTAGTTATATATAGTACAGGCTGTTCACTGAACTGTTTTTCATTGTATACTCTTGAGTGTGTATGTGACTTAATAAATAAAATCTAGATAGTAAATCTATAACATAATTTAAAAGTATGGCATTGGAGGGGCACAATCAAAAATGAAAAAGAGCCTTGATCATTTGATTTTGCACACACATTTTATCGTATGATTTTTTTCTTTTCTTTTTAAACAAAAAGATGTTTTAAAATTCTGAACACTGTGCTTTAAGTTAGTATATAAAAGGATGCATCTGTCTCCAACTGACTGCAAAATGGTACTTGTCGTCCCTATCTGGAAAGAGAAGGATGATCGCCTGGATTGTGGCAACTACAGGGGGATAACACTGCTCTTGGTGCTGGGTAAGGTCCTTGCTAGGGTTGTCTTCAGTAGGATCCGTGATCACTTACTCGCCTACCAGTGACCGGAGCTGTCTAGTTTTACACCTAAGAATGTGTACCATAGAATGCATCCTGGCACTGATGGTTGTCATGGAACTCAAATGCAAATATCAGCAGAGTTTTTTTATAGCCTTTGTCAATTTTCATAAGGCTTTCGACTCAGTTGATCGAGCTGCTCTGTGGAATATCCTGAGACTTCGCGGGATCCCCTCAAGGTTGCTGGATATCATTGCTGGGCTGTACACTGGTACTATTAAGTGTTATGCAGAGTGGAGGCAGAACCTCTGCGTTTTTCCCAGTTGATTCTGGGGTTCATCAGGGGTGTGGTTTTGCTCCTACTGTTCAATGCTTGCATGGACTGGGTGTTCAGCAAGGTTGTGGGGTCCAGCAGCTGTGGGACATCTGTTGGCAAAGAAAGATTCCTTGATCTTGACTTCGCTCATGATGCTGTGAAATTCGCAATGTCAATGGAGTTTCCGATTGGGGCTCTCAAGAGACTGAACGAGGAGTCTTGAGTGTCTGGGCTTGCAAGATCAAAGCCTTTAATGACCTCTTTGGCACTGCCATCAGCAGTGTGTCTGTCTGCGGAGAGAGTGTTGACCTTGTCGAGAGGTTTACTTAACTCGGCAGTGACATTCATGTCTCTGATGACTCTTCCTGTGAAGACAGTAGACTAATTGGGAGAGCATGGGGGGTGTCATGAGGTCGCTGGAACGGGGTCTGTGGTGCTCCAAATGTCTATGCGAAAGGAGGTCTAAGTCTTTAGAGTCCTGGTGCTTCCTGTTTTGGTATATGGTTGCGAGATACGGACGCTATCCAGTGACTTAAGACGTAGACGGGGCTCCTTTGGTACTGTGTCTATTTGGCGAATCCTTGGGTACTGCTGGTTTGACTTTGTGCTGAATGAATGGTTGCTTATGGAGTCCCGAATGAGGCACATTACCTGCATTGTGAGGGAGCGTCAGTTACGGCACTACAGCTATGTGGTGCGATTCCCTGAGGGTGATCTGGCTTGCAGGATCCTCACTGTTGAGGACCCAAGTGGTTGGACCAGGCGAAGGGGACACCCATGTAACACCTGGCTGTGGCAGTTAGTAGGTCACTTCCAGAGGGTAGTACTGAACCGCATGTCTACCAGGGGGGTTGCCAACCAGGATCCTGAGCTGTTCCATCGTGTGGTGGGTGCAGCAAAGCACTGTACCGGTGCATGCCCCCCCAATCTGACCTGACTGTCGTCTGCTCAGGAATATTAAAACCTTTACAGACAATGAAGACAAAAAAACAGGAACATTCATTTATTTAGGAAACTCATTTAAATTGAGTAATTCAGATGGGAAAGGCAGACACAAAACTTTACAGCAAAATTAAATTAACCTTTGGTTACGTTCAGTATTTTCCAGTGTTTGCAATTCATTTACATTTAATTTATCAATGCTCATGAATATTTTATTTGAAATGTGAGGGACTCCTGTATTCTGGCAGAATACGCTCTTGCTAAGGTACTATATATTGTATGTCTATATATAATATTCACTGTATACTAATATACAGTGGATTCAAAAAGGGCTCAGACCCTTTTACATTCAGCACACATTATTTTGTTTAATTTTAAATTGCTAAATTTGTAATTTTTAGCCAACAATTTACAGTTGTAACCCATAATGACCATGGCCCCCACAAGCAGGGTATGACAGGGCTCTAGCCAGGGGGCCCGGGATCACAGGGGCCCAGCGTGGGATGAGTAAATATTATGCACAAACAAAACGTATGAATAGAAAGCAAGAATTGATCCTATAGTGTTGAGTGTCAACTTCAGCATAAAATATTTTGAAAACTAAAACAATATCAAAAAAAGTTTCAGATTCCTATTGGGTATCACGTTTTCCTTAACCCTAGGTGAAGGGCCCGCCAGAGATCCTGGCCTAGGGGCCCACGTTAGAATGTGAGGGCCATGATAATGACAAAGTGAAAACGTTGTTAGCAAGGTTTTCAAATTTATTAATAATCAAAAACTGAAATAAGTATTCATACCCTTAATTCAGTACTTAAAAAACCCTTTTGACTTGCAGCTTTAAATTTTGAGCAGCTTTAAATTGAATTTTGTCTGTATAATTTTACACACTTAGGTTTAGGCAGTTTATGTCATTCTTCCTGGCAGATCCTCTTAAGCCCCTGTTAGGTTGGATGGGAAGCATCTGTAAACGTCCACCTTCAGATCTTGCCACAGATTTTCTATGTGGTTTAGGTTTTGGCTGGCCCACTCAAAGACAGATAGTGACTTGCCTTGAAATTACTCCAGCGTTGTCTTGGCTGTATGCTTGGGTCATTGTCTTTCTGAATGGTGAACTGCCAACTCAGTTGAGATTGCATGCACTCTGGGGTAAATTTTCGAGGACCTCTTTCTATTTGCTTGCATTCCTCCTTTCCTCAATTCTGACCAGTCTCCCTGCCCTTGCTGCTAAGAAGCACCCCCAATAGCATGATGCTGCCATCACTATGCTTCTCTGTATAGGTTATGGGCAAAGCCTGGTCTTGTTTAGACATACAGTACAGGCCAAAAGTTTGGACACACCTCCTCATTCAATGTGTTTTCTTTATTTTCATGACCATTTACATTGGCGGATTCTCACTATTTGGTCAAATAGCCCTTACACAGCCTGGAGGTGTGTTTGGGGTCATTGTCCTGTTGAAAAATGAATGATCGTCCAACTAACCTAACTTCTGCACAACATAACTGCTGGTCCCAACCCCATTGATAAAGCAAGAAATTCCATTAAGTAACCCTGATAAGGCACACCTGTGAAGTGAAAACCATTTTAGGTGACTACCTGTTGAAGCTAATCAAGAGAATGCCAAGAGTGTGCAAAGCAGTAATCGCAGCAAAGGGTGGCTATTTTGAAGAAACTAGAATATAAAACATGTTTTCAGTTATTTCACCTTTTTTGTTAAGTACATAACTCCACATGTGTTCATTCATAGTTTTGATGCCTTCAGTGAGAATCTACCAATGTAAATAGTCATGAAAATAAAGAAAACTCATTGAATGAGGAGGTGTGTCCAAACATTTGGCCTGTACTGTAACTCTTGGAATTCTGCCCAAAGAGTTCAGTTTTTATCACCTTAAACCATAGAATCTTATTCCTCCTCCTCCTCCTCTCACAGTTCTTTAAATGTCATTTAAATTAAAATAAAAAAAAAATAATTAAAATTAAATCAACAATGCAATAATATTTGAAGTGTTTCTCTTTTGAGTTACCTATATAATAATATCAAGAATATAAATTTTATATCTTGTATGAAGCTTATGAGTAATAAATAATACGTTATTGGATTATATAGCTTTTCAACTGTTATTTATTTATGCAGGTCTGTTGATTGTGAAATGCTATATTGTGTTACAATTGCTTATTTTTATGTATTCTTTGACTTTTGAAATTGTAGCAAACCAAATCAAATTCATATATTCTTTACATTTAAAAAAAGAAAAGTA
Organism: Polypterus senegalus; assembly: GCF_016835505.1. Taxonomy (NCBI): domain Eukaryota; kingdom Metazoa; phylum Chordata; class Cladistia; order Polypteriformes; family Polypteridae; genus Polypterus; species Polypterus senegalus. The sequence goes on from NC_053162.1 coordinate 43,865,054, forward strand.
TGGAGTATTCAACCTGGATTTAATAGCTGAGACTGATAGTGCCTCTCCTGTATTTGCAGCCACATCATTCCATGGCTTTGCAGACATATAGATAGAAGCTTTGCCTCCCACTTTGTTAATCTGTGGAATCTTTAGTGGGCTGGCTGTGCACTCTGGTTTGTAGGTAATAATAACTTTAGATTAGCACTGTAAACAGTGCCTTAATGCTTTATATGCAAGACGGAGGATTTTAAAATCATTCCTAAGCCTAACATGAAGTTGGTTTAAAGACTTAATCTGAAGTTATGAGATTGCACTTTCTACCTCTTATAATGATGAAACTGAAAGCTACATATAGAATGGTTTGAACATCCTTTAACACATTATAATAGTCAGTTCTACTAGAAAAAAACTTAAGAATTAATTTCTAAGAATCCTCTATATTTAGAATCTTAATTTTTCAAATTTTTTTAAGTTTGAATGTTTAAAAAAACATACAAGTGTCAAAGATAACACCTAAATTGTATGATAAGTCAGTAAAACTAACAGTACAGTTGAGTTAAAAAGTGACCGAATATTGCTATGGTCTTTATCACTCCTCAACCCCATGAATAACATTTTTGTTTTTTCTTTTACCAGTGTCAAATAGATATCATCTCTTAAGTTACTGACACAGTTATTAATGACACTATTGGAGAAGCATCATTGGTCTAAAGGAATTGTATAGCAGGGTATCATCTGCATACAAGGAAAAATGGTTTTCTAATTAAATTCGAAATGGAAGCAAGTCAGGAAAAAATAGGAAAATATCAGTGTAATGAACCCTACAGAACACTGTATTTAACTTTTGAATACATTGATGGAGTACCGTCAGTACATAATGCTGTATGTAATGTAAAATTAATAAAATATGAACTGAACCACTCAAGGACGGTGCCTGGAAGCCCAACATAATTTTCTAGCCACTATAACAGAATAGTGTAGGCACTGGTCAATGCGCTTAAATCTAACAGCGTGCTTACTGTGGACTTTTCTTCCATCATAAGATATAATTGGAACAGGTAAAGTGTTGTTTCTGTACTGTGACCGGTGAGGAAGTCAGACTAGAATTTTTCGAATAAATTATGATATGTATTTAATTGCTCCATTGCAAATTCTTCCTGAGGTTTTTTAAAAAGAAACATTGTATGTTGCACATACACCTTTTTCTGTATTGGTCTGATAAATTAAACTTCTACTTCATTAGGAACTGTGCCAGTCATTAGTTAACTATTGATACTGCTTGGAATGATTGCTGCTAGAATAGCCATTGAGTTTTTCACAAATTTTGTTTGGCTTAGTAGACAAGTAATAGGTTTTATTTTAGAAGTTAAAATTATGACTTTCTTTTCCGTTACCAAGTTAATATTACTGAAATGGTGTGGTAATATATACTGTATGTAAAGATACATATTCACATAGTATTTGTGTTATAATTTTAATTGTGCTCAGTTCTTATTAGATATGCTGGTCATGTGTACTTCCTGAATGTTAAGTAGAACTATTTAAGTCTCCCACCTTGAAATCCATTTGCAACATAGATACAGTATTTCCATTTTAGGGAAAAAATCTTGCTTGAGTGTTAACCGTAAACAGTATTGTAGTGGTTTGTTGATTAAAGCAAGAAAATTTGAAGTCCTGTTACAATCATCATTTTAACTAGTGCTTATCTTTGTTTTATTACAGGGGTTCTTGTATGAGTTGGATAAGGTGAGATGCATTACCTAGGGGGTTCTATGAGGTTTGCAGTTGGTTTCACTAAAGCTCCTTCTTTACTTTACATTCACTAATTTTTTTATTTTTTCTGTTTGTTTCTTTTGTCTACTACTCCGTTTTATTCTAACATTCTAATTCCTCCATACTTTCATGTTTTTGGGGTTGATTTTTATCTTTTGTTTTGGTAATTATTTGCTGCACCTCCATCCATATTAATGGAACACTCATTGCAAAGTGTTTTGAAAATGTGTGCACTGTAATACAGCCTCCTACACGTTGGCTTCATTCATTATAATACAGAATTGAATTTCCATGGGGTACAATTTTGTGTTACAATTATGTTTTGAGCCTTAAGTTTTATAATTTCTGAAATATTAAGAATCACAAAATATTTTTATGAAAATTATCCTTCAACTAAAGGAATGGTGAGCATGAGAAAGAATCTTAAAAAAGATTGTAATTTTTCATTTGCATTGCTTGAGAAGTTCAGTTGTAATGGAAGGAGAGGACTTTTGGGAAATTGTATTATGTGTGCATTGGTATTTTTGTTAGAGAGAAGTAGGCTAAACTTGATACTTTGTTTTTTCACAGCAAGTCAAATCTATTGAAAGATTCATGCGCCGGTTGGAATTTCACCTAAGCAAGGTACATTGGTAATAACTGCCAACTTCTGTTTTATGTGGTTTTTGTTTGTGTTTTTTTTACCCTTACCCTTTAAAATTGTAATACATACTCTATAAAACCTATTATGAGTATGCACTTGATAATTGTGCACTTCAAGCCTGACTAGCTTTGTAATTATTACACTAGTCATTGATTTGCTTAATTTGATTGCTTATTTTACCTAATGTATTCATAAATATCTGATTTTAAGACTTTTATAACCAGCTTTGTCTGATCATATTGTTATTGTACACTGTTGGCTCCTGTGCAGTTGACAGGAATGGAGGAGATCTGAATCGTAAATGTGTGTACACAAAGACAGTCGCATGATCTTGCTCAGCTAGTGTGGAGGCATTCTCAGTAGCTAGCAGACAGCACTGCAAAACTATATCCAGTGTTAAATACTGGGCAAACAAGACACATACTTCACCAGTTGAAGGCTTGAGCTGAAAACACTGAATAACTATCTTTTTACATTATTTTCCATATTATAAAAACACTGCATGTATACTTCACAGCCATTATTTTACTTTTTTTACTAAACGTGTGGCCCACAAAAGTAAATTTTGTCCTCTTCCAGTAAGTTTTTATTTTGGGGTAATTTAAACAAAATCAAGGACAAATGTAAAAGTTAATTTGTTAAACAATTTAAATGTTGCATCATTTGTAGCCTTACTTAAGTGAGTTAGCTTTTAATAAATAAATATCATACACATAATTCTTGGCTATTGAATTCCCTATGTATCCAATCATATGGTCTTATGCTCAATTTGTACTTTATAATAAATTCTTGTCCTTATGTCCTATTACAAATGTTAGGAGGCTTTCTGAGGCAATTTTACCTGATAGATAATTTAACATAATCAGGCATGTGCCGGTCCATTTCTTTATTGCCATTAATCTTTGCACCATTTTTCTTTCTAAAGCATTTTTTGGCTGTAATCTTTTAAATTGATAATTTGACAATATAATGTTTATACATTGCTTCATACAGCTATGTTGTTTTATTTGTCGCAGCAGAAGGTTTTCACTCAAAAGCATTGATTATAAAGTGGGAAAACTGAAGATGAATGCAATGAAGAAAGAGGAAACCCAATACCATTTGAGGTTTCAGGGTGTTTGTGACCAAAAATGCAGATAAAGAAAACAAATTCATGATAAGCAAGATATCATTTACACATTGTGTTTATTGTCTTCTTTATATATGACCGCTGCCAAATTAATTATTACATTTGTGAGAATTTGCTGTTTGAGAATGTTAAAATTGAAATCGAATCAAGCTTTATTTGTTTTATACAGTTGTGCACACAGTGCAAATTGTAGTGAAATGCTTAGTTACAGAAGCTCAAGAAAAATATTAATATAATAAACAGCAATTCCAAATACACATAAGAATTTCTGGCTTGGGTAGTTAGAGAGCTGCTGCTATCATGATTCATCAATAGAGTGTTGGTAAATAGAGTAAATCTTTTCTGTTGCTGAGATAAAAAAAATACATTAACCAGGATGATTACTTAATTTTGGACAGCTAGGAAGATTAAAGTGATGAAAACTTAAATTCCTGCTTGAAGTGTTTAGGTGAATTTTGTGTAGCTCACATTTCTCTTCTTATAGAAGGACAATGTACAGTAATCCCTCCTCGATCGCGGTGGTTGCGTTCCAGAACCCTCGTTTATCGTGGTTAATCCGCTCCAGACAGATAAATGAATTTCTACGAAGTAGGATTCTTTATTTATAAATCTAATATTTTTGCATTAGAGCATTGAAAACATGTTTACAACCTTCTAAATACGTTTTTTAACATTATTAGAGCCCTCTAGACATGAAATAACACCCTTTAGCCAAAAGTTTAAACTGTGCTCCATGACAAGACAGATATGACAGTTCTTTCTCAGAATTAAAAGAATGCAAACGTATCTTCCTCTTCAAGGTGCGTGTCAGGAGCGGAGAATGTCAGAGAGAGAGAGAGAGAGAGAGAGTAAAGTAAACAAGTAAAAATCAATAGAGCTGTTGCGCTTTTAAGTATGCAAGCACCGCGATAAAGCGGCACAATGAAGGGATTAATGTGAAGGTAGCATTTTTTAGAGGAGCGTCCTTATCTTCTAAGCAAACTCACACCCCCTCTGTCAGAAGCAGAGAATGTCAGAGAGAGTGAGAGAGACAGAGAAAAGCAAACAATGAAGAATCAATACGGGCTGTTAGAGCATTTAAATGTGCGAAGCACTGTGCGGGAAGCATATCGTATATCATTGAGGAGTTTTATTTAATACGTAATATGTGCTCTGATTGGGTAGCTTCTCAGCCATCTGCCAATAGCGTCCCTAGTATGAAATCAACTGGGCAAACAAACTGAGGAAGCATGTACCATACATTGAAAGACCCATTGTCCGCAGAAATCTGCGAACCAGCGAAAAATTTGTGATATATATTTAGATATGCTTACATTTAAAATCCGCGATGGAGTGAAGCCGCGAAAGTCGAAGCGCGATATAGTGAGGGATCACTGTATCAGAAACTGAAACTTTTGCACTTGAAGACATAATTTATCTTTGTTATTGGCATACTGGTAATGCTAAAATGGAGAATATAATCTTTCCTAGTTATTGTAGGAGTATAAACAATATTTTTTTTTAAACATTATAAGTCTAACTGATTTGGTCCATCAAGCTTTGTTGCTTGGATATTTGGTAATTTGACCGAATACCTCATCCACAGTATGAAGACATAACCTACTTTATAATTCTCAATACATGTATGTACCTTCAATGTTATGGTGTGCTTTTTTTTATCTCAGATTGATGAACTTTATGAGGCTTACTGCATGAAGCGTAGACTCCGGGATGGAGCTAATAAAATGGTGAAGGCATACACAGCATCCCCAGGCAGCAAAGAGGCACGTGAGAGCTTGGCAGAAGCTAACAAAGGATACAGGGAGTATACAGAGGTAACAGCAGGACTAAATCTGTTGCACTGATCAGACTTTTTAATGGTAGAAATGTTTCTCTGCATGATCCTTTCTTGATTAGTGGAATGGGTCATAATCGTCTTTTGTGAGCAAATATTTTTCTGATGATTTGTCCTTATAATGAGGTATTAATTTGTCTCTAAACAAAAATGAGCAGTGTGAAATGACTTTGTTACCTTTAAGTATTTTTGACTTCCATTAAGGAGGTAAGCACATGCAACACTACATTTTGACATTAAGCAAAGTTTATATTTTTTATTTTGTAAGCAGTGAATGTATAAGGAGAAGGAGGAGTTTATAAATACTATCTTAATTTAAGTTTATGCCAGGCAAAAGTATAACTAATACATTGTGATGTAGAGACAGTTTTGTGTTGTAGGAATAAATAATTGTAACAATTGCAGTATATTTATTTGGTTTTTGTAGTGAGAATGCCTTGTTTTTAGAAATGTATTTTACATGTTGTTCTGTTGAATATATATTTAAATGTAAATCCTCTAATTTTTTGGACCCTCATGATCCCATTCTTTGTCTCTCTCTACATATTATTACAGAGCATGTGCATATTAGAAAATGAACTTGAAAATCAGCTTGGTGAATTCCATGTGAAGATGAAAGGTATATATCTTTTTTTTTTTTTTTTTTGGCTGTATGATAACATGATGGTAAATTCTTTAAAATGATTTTCTCTTTTTGGTTGGATTTCATTAACAGGTGAACATTGCTTGACATAGTTGTCTTGGTACTGTATTGCCTGTAGATTTTATTATAGAAACAAATTTGTGTTCAAATTCAGTTGTATCAGTGCGTTCGACCGTGTCCCTCGGGGAATCCTGTGGGGGGGTGCTCCGGGAGTATGGAGTACCAGACCCCCGATAAGAGCTGTTCGGTCCTTGTACAACCAGTGTCAGAGCTTGGTCTGCATTGCCGGCAGTAAGTCAAGTCTGTTTCCAGTGAGAGTTGGACTCCGCCAGGGCTGCCCTTTGTCACCGATTCTGTTCATAACTTTTATGGACAGAATTTATAGGCGCAGTCAAGGTGTTGAGGGGGTCCAGTTTGGTGGACTCAGGATTGGGTCATTTCTTTTTGCAGATGATGATGTCCTGTTTGCTTCATCAGGCTGTGATGTTCAGCTCTCTCTGAATCGGTTTGCAGCTGAATGTGAAGCAGCTGGGATGGGAATCAGCACCTCCAAATCCAAGACCATGAGGTGGCTCGGGCATCTGATCAGGATGCCTCCTGAACGCCTCCCTGGTGAGGTGTTCTGGGCACGTCCAACCGGGAGGAGGCCCCGGGGAAGACCCAGGACACGCTGGAGGGACTATGTCTTCCGGCTGGCCTGGGAACGCCTTGGGATTCTCCCGAAAGAGCTAGAAGAAGTGGCCGGGGAGAGGGAAGTCTGGGCCTCTCTGCTTAAGCTGCTGCCCCCGTGACCTGAACTCGGATAAGCAGAAGAGGATGGATGGATAGATACATGCATTTATTTGGCCAAAAGCAACTTACAACATTTGAGATACAATTACTTTCTGCAGTGGGCTGGCGCCCTGCCCAGGGATTTGTTCCTGCCTTGCGCCCTGTATTGGCTGGGATTGGCTCTAGCAGACCCCCATGACCCTGTGTTAGGATATAGCGGGTTGGCCAATGGATGGATTACTTTCATTTCTTTTGATTTTCCAAACAGGCCAGTGAAGTGACTTACTCAGGGTCACACAGTGTCAGTGGTGGGATTTGAACCTACAACCTCATGATTTGAAGTCTAAAGCCCTAACAACTGGGTGACACTGCTTGTATTTTCTGAAGTCTTGGGCAAATGCAGAAAGATTAGAAGGACAGATTAAAAAGGAAACATCTGGTGAAAAGTAAAAGCTTTTTTGCAGTATGCCACATGACACATTAGTTTCAGGAAGCGAGGGTTCATCTACACTTAAGACATCACAGACACCCCTGCTGCACCTCCTATAACATACCTCAGTACTCTTTATCAAAACAGGAAGTTTAGTATGTTTAGGAAATAGGGTTTATTTTTTCAGTGTCCTAGTTCAGTCTTTGCTATGAAACCATTTGACTGTAGTGTCAATTGCTAAGAGGATCTGGAGATTAATCCCAGTTTACACACCTCCTTCCTGTGTTTCACTTAGTCATGTCTGTTTATTTATTATTTATTATTTATTATTTTGAATCTTCAAACTTGAAATGTATCTGAAATGAAAGGTCTTTTAAAGTTTTCATCTATATTTGTAAGAGTTTTTATTTATTTATTTATTTTTCTTGACTGAATAAAGTGTAAAAGATCAAATAATATTGACAGGAAAATTGTGATCTTACATGTGTATGCCTCACATGGCATAAATATTCAGTATAACATAATACTTTGTTCCCATGCATAACATATGTGTACATTGAGTATTAACAGTTTGTCATACAAGTACATAAGCTAATTTTCAATACTGCAGGCAAAACTCCTTACTCCTTCTAGCAAGTCATTTTTCACACTATGTTTGTCTTCTGTTGCATGCTCACTTCTCACTTCTATTTGCTGTGACTCAAACTGTTTATGATTTGGGCATCCTTAAAGTGACTTGCACCTGTGTTCTTTGGAATAGTGCTTGTCAAAATGAACAGAATTTAAAAGTTATATTGGTCAGTTCTTGCAGAAGTTTATCTACAAAAGTATAGAAGCTTTTATTGAAAATTTCAAAATAATTTGCCAGTTAGTGTTAATCTATTAATATACTACACTACATCAAATAAAAATTGTTTAACTGAAACATTTCTAAAAGCCCCATATACACCACTTTATTGCTGAGCCATCTTCCATACTTAAAATCTTCTGGCAATCGACTGAATCCCAAAAAGCCATCTGCTTAACTAAAAATCTTTGCTTATATCTGGATGCAACAATGCTACACGAAAGAGTATTTCTTCTAACTAATTTTCTTTATTACTAAAGGCTGTTTCTACAAAATAAATTAACAAAAGATTTACAGCAGACTTATTGTTGAAATGAGCCTGTATTTTGCAACTCAAGCCCTTCACAAAATGCTATGTTCTCTAAAGGTATAGGAAACCAGATTCAAGCTGCAGGTTGTCTCAGTATGGAGGCTGTTCTTATTTGTCTTTTAAAATTGTTTAAATTATTGGTGATTTTTCAATCTACTATGCCTAAAGTGGGGAAAAAAAGTTGCTTCTAATCTCTGGCTATTTAATCAGTGCATCATTAACTGTATACATATCTACACACTGGGGATGTTTTGAGAACAAAAAATCATTTGGGGATTTAGTGTGGCGCAATAGTTAATGCTTTGGCCTTCAAACCACAAGGTTGTGGGTTCAAATTCTACCACTGGCACTGTGTGTCCCTGAGCAAGTCACTTCACCTGCCTGTTCTCCAATTGGTAAAACAAATCTCTCTATTATAAAAAAAAAAAAATCCTGGAAAGGAAAAGCGGGGTGATGAGACGTGATCTTCTCGGAGGATCTCGGAAGACACTTAAAAAACCTGCGAGACGCAAACAATATCAAATAAGAGCACGGCTAGCAAAACACTCAGTCGTTTAAAGGCACGTAGCACCCATAGATCCTGTGCTCTCAGCACATATAAAGCTTATAAGGACAATATGTTCTAGATGAAACGTCAACGACTAAGCAAAGAAGAAAGAGCCGCGTGGAGAAAAGAGACCCAAAAGCATTTGAGAGAAAAAAAAGGCAGATAAGAGATTATAAAAGCAGTGAAATTCGAAAGACTCAAACAAACAATGGTGTGATACACATGCAGAGAAAGGTAAAGAATATGAAAGCAGTAAAATTCGAAAGTATTGTAGCGTCCCAGACAGGTTGAAGCCTTTTTTGTTTTAAGTGACTGTTAGGTCCGATTGAGGGATGGCGGAGTACAGCACGGAAGACTGATAACAGGGTATTGATTGATGCAGTAAGGGGAGGTGCGAGACCTGGGGGATGAGGGGTTGGAGAGGGTGCTAGAAAGTTGTGTTTGGGGTTACGAAGTTGGCGATTGTTCAAGTAAAACTTTTGTGATACTTTTTTACGTCAGTCACTACAGTATCAAAAAAAAGATAGTAAAGATCGCATTAGCGCAAACAAAAGGAAATTAATCATCAGGACCAGGTGTAATTGAAGAAATAGCAGGACATAGCGAGGTCAGAAATAAAAGGCAATGAGCAGAAAACAAAGTCTTTTTGCCTTCGCATCATTCAATGCACAAAATGTAGATTTACACAATAATGGACCATATACTATGAGAATCTGTGGTCCCGCAACATTTAAAGCAACAACAAGTTTAATTTCAAAGAAAACACAATTCGGTCAGGTATATATTTATGATCACAGAGAAGCGATGCAAATTTTAACAGGCGACAAGAAAGGTACTGTATATATGCTGCAAATAACATTAGACACCAAAGGAGATCTTGATATGCCATTCATATTAAAATGTTTATACAGCTTACCGTGAGAATAGCTTTTGCTATGACAATTAACAAATCAAAGGGATAAATATTAGAAAAAGTTGGATTATTTATTAGAGAAACAGAAACAATATTTACTGACAGGCAGTTATATGTTGTGTTGTCCAATGTGTCTCCAAAAACGGAATCAAAATTCATTGCGATCTTGAAGAAAAGGTCATTCCAAATATTGTTTTTAATGAAGCTTTAAACTAAAAGTGCAAAAAATGAAATTGAAACAATTCCAAAGGAAAAAAAAAAAGCTTTTAAAATTGTATATCTGATTAACCAGACACAGGGGTTGGCAAGCAGGGGGCAGAGCCCCCTAGTGTAACCAATTTTAATCTCAAAATTTATAAGTCACTTTTGATAAAAGCGTTGGCCAGATGAATAAATGTAAATTTTTATGTCAACATTTATCCCTCTCAGTCCCCTTCATGTGCTGCAATTGATTTATTGTTTGCAGAATAGTGCCATGATGTAATGTCTCTAAGGTGTCCTAAGGTTTCCCAAGCTTTGGGTGACAATAACAGAAGAAAATTTTGTCACCATTGACCAAATTGTCTTTGAGATTTGAAGAATGACTTGAGACAGGAGATGATATAGTGATTGGTTATAGGTTATTTGAACCTATTTGTTTTATGAACCGTTAAAGATGAGGAACATCTTTTCTTTTAGATGACCAGAATGTTGACAACTGAAATAAAGAAGCACTACAAATGTTATAAGAAGAATATTGAGTTAATGCATTTATACTGGGGGAAAATGTGCAATTAAAACATGGATGCATTAATATGCCCCAGTATCCGAAATAACTGGGATAAATATATCCCAATATCCAAAATAATGGAAATATTGTGATTCTTCAGCACCAAAGTGTTTCATAAACCCAAACCAGCGCCACCAAGATTATGTTAACTAATAAATAAGTTTCAAAGTGGTAGTCCAGGTCAAAATTAAAAGAACCACATAACCTGCTAATAATGCTGTATAGTATTTATCACAGTCAAATGAGAAATAATGGCAAGGAAGGCTTTTGACCATCTAACCACCCCCTAACCTTCCATCTGTTTAACAACATACTTCTGCAACACATTTTCGTACAAGTGATACAGCTCAAAGTGCTTTACAAGAATTCAAAAAGCAGTTGCATACAAAGAAAATCAAAATTAGATAAGAATAATAATGCATAATAGTATACATAAATAAATAATGCACTCTTACATAAGAGAGATATTTAATTAAAAGAAATAGTCGTTAAATATAGAATTTGTTTCAAGTCTCTAAATGACAGCCCAATGGTATGGTCAGTTGGCCAGGGTGATCAGATTAAGCTTAAAAACTCCAGTTAAGCTGAAGAAACACCACAGAAAACCCATTAAAGAAAACAGACAATTTATTGCAAGTTCATCGAAGAGTATGGAAATTTTGTGCATACTGTATGTGGTTTATTAAAAGTTAAACTAAAATGTAGTTACAAAAAAAGCTAAATTAAAATGGTGGGTTTTTAGGAGTTTTTTTAAAATGATCTACAGTGTCAGCCTGGCATCTCTATTGGTAAAGCATTCCAGATTTTTGGTACATTACAAGTAAAGGCTGCATGACCACTTGCTTTATGTTTGTCTCTTGGAATAATGAGCAGACCGGTATAAGATGATCTAAAGTTACAACTTAGAATGTAGGAGAATAGGCAGTACAAATAGGAAGAAGCAAGATTATTTAGAGCTTTATATACCATTAATAGTATTTTAAAGTCACTTCATAAAGATATGAAGATAACCAATGTAACAACACTAAAACTGGTAAGATGTGCTTAGAATAATAGCAGCCTCTATCTTGCTGCTCAAATTGCAAAGGCTTCTCTGCAGAATTGTGGGTTCAGAAAGATTACACCTACCTTATTCTCCAGACTTGGCCACTTATGATTACTGTCTCTTTCCAAATTTGAATGAGGGGGATTGCATTTTCCTCTGTGGGATGCAGTATACCAATATGAAAAGCAGATTTTAAATGATCTAGGTTTGTGTATTAAGACCATAGTTAAAGTGTTTAAAATAAATAAAGTGATAAATATAGAAGACCAATGTAATGTTACGATAAGTCATTTTTTAATTTTGAAAATTGAATTCTATGCTGCCTGTTTTTAGATTCAATTTCTAGCATAACTTTGAGCTTACGAAATTAGTTATGTTAAGTCCTAACTTTGCTTTTCATGTTCATTATGTCTCAGAATAGCTCATTCCAATCAGCATGGGAATGTTTCCATTTTCATAAACAGGAAGACTCTTAATAAGCATAAATGTTTATTGAATGTAAAGAAACCAGGTCAGGATCCAGAGAGATCTCAAAACGTTAATTTTTTGTAAAAAATGCCCGAGTGCTGAATTATGCAGAGTTTAGAAGCATTCAGAGATAGAAAAAATGCAAAATCTTTGTTTAGATTAAGAAAAAAGTTGTTACACTGCAGCTACGTATGGTTTTATGTGCTTTTGCTTGAATCAGGGCAGTTTAGGCTTTAACCATATGCACATTTAATGACATATAGAGATAATGAAGGATAAGTTATTTATATGTATAACATAGATTGATAGTTAGCCACAAATGTTTTTAATTAGGAAACAAAGTCCAAATTTTCTCCAAAGGACTTCAGATTTAACTTTAAATGGAGTTTTGGCTTATTTTCTTAAACTTTGATTTACTATTTTTAAGGTCTTGCAGGATTTGCACGACTGTGTGCTGGAGATCAATATGAGGTAAAGATTTTTTCTCTTTATAGATGGATAAAGGGTAGAATAAAGCTAAATATAATGGCTTTAAGTGTTTCTTCATGTAGTCTAAGCAAATTTAATTTTGTGAATTCTGCGCATTTCATTCCTATCTCTGTCTGTCTAACGCAGTTTAATTCAACAGTGTCCTCCTTTTATATTTCACTTTATGAATTTAGGCTTATACTAGATATTCTGAAGTATTTTCCATCTCTGCTTTCCAAACATCCTACATCTCTTATCACTGAAATCACAAAAGAAAAAAACTCTTAATAACCTTGTCACAATGATATTATTAGCATAGGATTGTATCTTGAGAATGAGCCAGCGAATGCTATAGACATTTAAACTTAATGTGAGGTTGTTTTTAAATTAAAAGATCTGAAATGTCACCATAATGTAGGTTTATTTGTTTAAATATTAATACTTAGATTAGAATACGAAATGTTGCAACATGTAATAGTCTATTTGAGCTGGGTTATTTGATTCCTTGAATGTCTGATTTACTAGTAATTTTTTTTTTATAATACTTTCAAATGAGAGTTATAATAATGGAAGTCTATGTACAATCTTTATTAATAGCTAAATTTAGCCTTTTGTTGAAAGGACAAATAGTAAAAACAAGTCCTCCATATCTTTTCGTTTCTTTCAATATAGATCTTTATGAAATATGGGCGTCAAAGATGGAAGCTACGGGGCAGAATTGAAGTTAATGGAAAGCAGGTCTGGGACAGTGAGGAAATGGTTTTCTTGCCCCTCATCACAGAGTTCCTTTCTATCAAGGTGATCATCTTTGTTGTGGCTCTCCCTAATAGAAGTCAGATCATCTTTAGACCTGGTTGGATCTTTTCCATCAATTTCAGGTGTTTGAGTATTAGTCTGAATCGTGTGTTGTGTATTAGAGGTGAAAGTTTAAGAAATGTGAGTCATGCGTGCAGTTATATCACTGACCAAACCCTAGCTGGACATTTTAACTTACTTGATGATCCAGTATGTATATTTTTTTCTTCAAGTTTTATAAAAGTTAAATGCACCACCTCTTTGATAAATGAAGCAGTTTATAACATAAGTTTACTAGTGTCGCAGTCTGTTACATTTGTAGCAGCTGGCTACTTGAGTGCCCTGTAGACATTTGTATTAGAGCATGCCCTATAGATCAGTTTTCATTTAAAAGACTAAAGTAATTTATGGTATCATAATCTATATTGATCCCTGTAGAGCTCTTTGTTAAATTTTCTCTCTGTGGATTGAATGCTGGAAAAACTAATCGAAAAACATTGTAAATGGATTAATTGCAGGTGACGGAATTGAAAAGCCTAGCCAATCATGTAGTGGTCGGGAATGTCTCCTGTGAGACAAAGGATCTCTTTGCTGCCCTCCCCCAGACAGTTGCAGTTGACATCAATGATCTGGGCACAATCAAACTAAGCCTAGAGGTAACTTGGAAGTAAGTACTGTACTATTAAAAGAAAATTAATCACCTTACCAAGCGACCTGGGGGTAGATTACTGAGGTTGAAAATTGTAGTTTTGCCCCTTGTCTCCTTGAACGTTGGAGATGATATTCATTAATTGCTCATTGTAGTTCTGGGAGAGAGAGGAACAAGATTATATTTTGCTTCTTAAATGAGTAGAATGGCCGAAAACAGAAGGTAAAGGTGTTTGGCAAACCCATGATGGTGTGGAAGGCTCTTACAAAAGTCATACTTTGTTTAGTACTGCAAAGCAAGAAATGGACCAACAAATGTTTAAATTGAGGATGAATAGTGATCCATACTCAGAAAAATGTGCCAGAATATAGTCTATGGCTCCCTGCAGTAGCAAACACTATAATTAAGAAACTACCTTTACTATGATTGCTCACTTTTAGAATTTGCTTTAATTGTTGCTTTGTCTTCTGTTTTACCCAGCTTTTATATCAAGATATCAATGTTTTCTTTCTTTGCTCAAATTGTACTGAGATAACTAATGCTTAATTACAATGGCTATCAGCAGAACCTTAAACCTTTCATCCCACCTCACCCTTTTTTTTCCTTTTTGCTTCTAGTCCATTTGACAAAGATGACCAGTCGTCTGCTGCCAGCACTGTCAATAAATCTTGCACTGTAAACAAGAGGTTCTCCACATACAATCAGAGTCCACCAGACACCCCCTCCCTGCGAGAACAGGCATTTTATGTAAGTGCTATTTCCGTTTGACACTGTTGTATTATGTCCTGTCATTTAACCTGAACAAGTTGAAAAAGGAGATGCTTGTTTGTTTGATCACCATCAGCAATGTTAATAATAATACTTTTTCATTTGAGGAAAAATACTTGAGTTTTAAACTTCTTTTGCTTCCTTGTTTTTATTATTCAGCTGAAATTACTATGCGTGTGTCTGCAAGAATAGACTTGTCTTAAACTCTCTTTTCAGTGTAGTATGGCAGAACCCCGGCTGGAGTACTATGCCTGAATATGAAGCTCCCTGATTTGCAATGACATGAATGAAGTGGTGGAGATACTTCACCTAAGCATTATCTATGAGATGTGGTGAAAAAGTTTAACCTAAGAATATAATTTTCTCATTCTGCTGTTTGTTTGGTACTTAATGAGTTATACGACCAAAAGAAAGTTGTGTACTATGCAATGATTATCAGAATTTGAGCATTGGATAGTCAGCATCAGTGCTGTTACTAGTAACCTACTTCTGAAAAAGCATGATGCTGTTAGTGAGCAGGATTGTTTTTTTATTTGGATGTATTTGTACAATTCCAAATTCTGAAAGAAATTTTAGTTATATGGCCATGTTGCCATATATAACTAATATTTTATTAATGTTCTTTTCTAACCACCTTACTATCTTGGATAGCATTATTTTTCCCTGTAGATACATAGCAAGGATATCATTGAAGAGGCTTACATAATATACAAATGACCTGAACCATAATGATTAAGTACAGTATTTAGTCTAATGCAGTACAAATTCGTTTTATTTATAATATCACAATTGATTTGAGAGTTATTATAAAGGGACTTGCTCTACTCTATTTGGAGATAATGTCCTACAATGCCTCAGTTAGTCTCCTTTGATGAAATCTTTGGAGTCTTAATAGACAGGGATGTCATACAGTATAAGCTAAATATTTCCCTGTATGTAAATTCTAGTCAATGAAAAAGTAGTTCAGAGGCTACATTTGCATGTTGCTGAACCAGGTCCCTCAAATTTTTAAACTGTGAAAATGTTTACTGAAAGATGTATCCACTTGCCACAATGTCCTAATGAAACAGCTGGAATTTGATTTGGGAGCCTGTCAGTTTTAATTCTTTGCTGACCTAGTCTGCGTGGCCTCTGTCAAAACCACAAAGTGTTGTGCCTGTTTGAGTTGGTTACAGACAGTATGCAACTTAGCTGATTTTTGGACTGTATTTGCGTGAAAATGGAATCATGACAAGGCTAACAGCTGCGAGCTGAAGTGTGATATCTTTGTGCATAACTGTCATATTCATGTCTCCTTGACTCTCGTGTTTACTTAATTCCAAAAGCACCCTCCTGGAGTCACCATGGAAAAGCACAGATGGTCATTGTTGGATGTTTTCCGGGAGACTTTGGTAGAAAAACTATCTCGCAGTTGCTCTTGCAGTGATGTGACTACTATCAGTGTGGGTTCTCATGATTATAAGGTTCCTGTAAGTTTTTTTTAGTTAATTTCTGGCTAACAGTGTTAAACAAGGTTACCAGTAAACATCTGTTCAGAGCCACCACAGAGGGAATGTGGCCCATCATGGCATAATTGTACCTCCATTGGACAGGTCCCTTCTTTCTGAGGTAATTACTGTGAATTAATCTTTGATTATTTCTGCCCTATTCTCCTAAAAGGTAAAGGAGGAAAAGCAAGTCTGTTACTACCTTTCTTGTAAGATCATTGAGTTATGAAGAGTTAATGACTATATTCTACCCAACATACCAATAATTTAATTAATTAAACCAATAACTTAATTTAAGAGAGAAATGTCACAAGTGAAAAGAATTCTCTTCACTGTAAGAGAGACTGCAAAATTGAATGCAAGTTGCATAACATAGTTCCAGATGATTGGATTTGAACACTATCCTGGTCACTGTTCGTGCAGAATCTAAGCATTCTCCCCATGTTTGCATGGGTATTTCTCTAGATAATCTGGTATCTTACCCACATTCAAAAGACAAATTGATATAAAATTGGTCCTATATTACTAAGTATAGTTGTGTAAGTATGTTGATGACAGGATTGGCTCCAGCTACCTGTAAATGATTGAATGAGAATAACTATGAACTGCCATGAAGTGCTGCACAGTGTTCGTGTAACTGAAAGATTTGCTTTGCACAGTGAAATAATATTAATGATAGGGATGAGCACTTGTCCATCAATGAAAATCTTTACAAAGAATACTAGTCTTGTATATAAAATATTACATTCTTGGAAAATAAAATGTACTTTATCCAATAAAAAAAGGGGCCATTCCTTTGATCCTAGTCCCACCCACATCATTGGACTTGTATCGGGGAGTGATTTGTGGTCCTATATTGGAAGAATTATCAAAAAGGCTATTAGTCCTTGTATATGAATGAATTTCATTAAAGTCATTGCTGATTCCATACATTACAATGGTTCAATCCCTCAGCAATGTAGATCTTGCATTTGCAATTATAAACTGGTTGTTTCCGAATTGCGATCAAGAAATGAAAAAACTGAAACCTGTAAAATTGTGGAATTGGTTCAAATGTGTATAAAAAATATAGAAACATACACAACAAAGAATTAAATACAGTATGATACAGTCACTACACAGTCGGTCCAAATTCAGTTGTTTTACTGTCCTTGCAAAGTAATAAATTAAAAACAGAGGTGCTGATAGCTGGTCCTCCTGCTAAAGCTCAAATTGGTTTTGAAGTCCTTGGCTCTTTCGCAGACTATTCCAAACCCCATTTTTGGAATCTGGGGATTATTTTTGCTAGTAATCTCTATTTTGAGAAACAGGTAAATTCTGTGGTTAAGAGATGCTTTTTCCATCTTTGTCTTTTACCCAAGTTAAGCCTTTTTTAATCTCCTTGGGATCTTAAAGTTACTCATGCTTTCATGTTTTATTTTGGCTTGATTACTGCAAATCATATTCTGGGATCAGCAAATCCCTGATACACAGGTTACAGTTGGTCCAGAATGCTGCTGCGTGTTTTTTGGTTGATTCTGTTTCTCCAATTTTAGCCTCTTTACGCTTGCTACCTGTTATTGACAAAATTGATTAGTACATGAGTATGCTCCCACTTATTTATCTGAATTGTGTGTTATACACCAGCCATCCAGAGAGCTTAGATTTACCTGTCAGTTGTCTCTTGTTGTGCCTCATACTAAGTGCAAAACTAAGGGGGACAGGGCTTTTGCAGCTGCTGCACCTCATCTGTGGAATTCATTACCTAATTACATTAACCATTAAAGCACCACATACTTGGGGATTAATGAACTCCTGGACGCCAAATACTTTTTGCTGCACTTTTTAAGTAAAGTCACAATTCACAAAGAAAATGTGAAATTTTCATGGAACACATTTTTTTCATGCAAAGAGCATCACAATTACTGCAACATTGATCATTTTACACACTGCCAATGAACTGTAAAAACTTTTTAAAAACAAACTACTGCAACAATCTATTATATTTACAAGGTGCAACTGACGCCATTGATGAAATTCAGTAAATCACTGAGCCAACTGCGCTTAAACTGCCTACATGCAAGCACAGTGGGATAAGCGCTGATGCTTGCAGGCTAGTCTAGTGCAGCGGTTGAATCCCAGGGACAGTGATGCTGCAGTGCTGCTTGGGCAGGTGGTGGTCATGAGCTGGCTGCTCAACAAATATATGGCACTGACTGATCATCTCTGGCGTGCTGGCAAATTGTTCTGTGAAGCGACTATAGCCGGTTGCGGCATTCAATGAATGTACGTCGCCGAATGTATGTTGCGTGCATATACTCGGCTTCAGCGTGCTTCCAACTTGCACTGGAAACCAACTTTATCCAATTGCAGCATTCAAGTAATGTACTTTGCTGAATATACTCGGCTCTGGCATCCTGGCAAATTGCATTAGGAACTGACTATAGCTGGTTCTGACTGTTTAAGGGTTAAGGAGTCACCTTCAGTTTAACTGTTTAAAACAAGATTGAAGACTCAATTCTATTCCCTGGCTTTCCTTGACCTTCAGTGATTCTGATGGTTCCTTCCTCATATTCATTTGTTTGTTTCAATTTACTGCTGATTTGTATTGTGTTTTTAATTGCATTTCATTCTATTTAATTTATTTATGTTTATTGTATATTTTATTGTAAAGCACTTTGGCTACAGTATTACTGATGTTGTTTTAAATGTGCTGCATAAATAAATTGACATTAATGAGATTAGTGCTATCTTGAATGTGTCTTACTGAAGTGGTTGAGAAGATGAGATCCAAAAAATGGGAAAAGATTTTAGTGAACACAAGAGTGGCCCATGTAAATCATACCTCTGCAATATTCATGCTTAACTTTTTATCCTGCATCATATGTGATCTTTCAGATGGTCACAGCCCAGGCAAAATCCTAAGTAGAATTCCATCTTCAGCTGTACTATGAAAGTGTTTCCTTTTTGCCACAGTGGCATGTTGTTGATAGCGTTGATGTTGTTTGTCCTCATCATTACCAATACTGTTTATTCCATTTCAGGCCTAAAAATCAACCACAGGGAGCCTCTTTCAGATAAGCATCAATACAGTTGAATTCTCCACAAAGACTTATAATGCTTGTTACACTAGATTAATTCCATGCATACAATTACCAGTATAAACATCATTCAAGTGCAAATATCTGCACTAATTGTACTTTAACATACTACATGCAACTCACTCTAACTGAAATTGAAATTTTTCAGAAAAACTTGACATAAATGAAAATCAAGCCATTTTCAGTGATAGAGATACATCTTTGAAATTTCTTATTAAAAATAAAATTGAATTTAGCACTTGATCAATATCCTAAGTGTTTGTGTTTTCTTTTCTTCCACTAATGACAGCTCATTGTAGTGAGAATTGTTAGTTATCTCACTAAAGAATGACACCTTTAGATAGTTTTCTAATAACTGAAACCAGAGCTCCCTAGGTACATGAACGTAAATCCCATTTCTTGCTCAGTTAAATCCACAGCACAGATATTACAAGTATGTTTAAATGAAATTTTCAGAGATTTAATTTAATTCCTAACATAATGTTATTCCCTTTATGCATTGCCTTCTTAAAGTATATTATTCCAATTGCTCCTGTGATGCTGGTATCTGTTAAAGTTGATACATAAAAGAAATTCAGTTCTCAAGTGAAGTGGCCAGTTAGCCACATCATCATAGAAGTAACTTTAGTCAGAGTATCTCCTAGCATAACTTTATTTCCTTGTTGAACACTAGGTTGGGGCTGTCCTGTACTCAGTGGTGGCTTTGACAGATTTTGATGTAGGCCTGTAGTTAGTTGTTTACAAGCCATAACATGCTTTGCTTTGTTTTTTGGTGGTGGGAACTAGTCTCGTTGTAATAAAATGCTCTTGTTACGTGTCTGTTATTGAAAGTGTCATACTGTGGTTGGAAGATTATTTAGGTAAGGTATTTTTATTTACGTAGGATTGCTGAAAGGCAGTTTATCTGTAACTTTTTCAGCCCGTGTGTCTGAGTTGTAATTTCTCTATGTACATCATCTGAATTGCCATATGGCATATGTTTTCTGAACCTTGCAGTTGTGATTTGAAGAGTTCCTTACAATTCTGTTTATTGAGAATCTGGTATGGGTCAAACTTCTTGAATTAAACAGAATACCATGGTTTGTTAGCACACATGACAGTAAGACTTCAAAGATCAGTTTTATCCTTTTAATGTTGCAGGTTGAACAGCTTTCTTGCTTTTAAAAATGT
Source organism: Polypterus senegalus (assembly GCF_016835505.1). Lineage (NCBI taxonomy): Eukaryota > Metazoa > Chordata > Cladistia > Polypteriformes > Polypteridae > Polypterus > Polypterus senegalus. The sequence goes on from NC_053162.1 coordinate 43,885,575, forward strand.
ACCGTTTTCTCTATTTTAATACTAGTATCAGTGTTTTTGTGTCACTGAAGTATACTGATTTTTTTTTTTCTTTTCTTTTTTATGTGTGTATATATACACACACAACCCTATTATACCCTTCCCAGAACATGCTCCGACGACAGGATGAAATAGAGAATGGAACAGCTTGGTCTAATTCTTCAGAATCCTCAGATGATTCTTCAAGTCCTCAGCTCTCAGTAACTTTGCGACACAACCAGAAGACACTTGTTCAACCAGAGATCCAGACCACTGCTCCTGCAATTGAAATCTCATTTGTTCAGAGAGAGGAATCTGAGAACATAAATACCCCTGTACATGACCTTGAAGAGACACAGATAAAGGTGACAGAGAAGACAGTGGTTGCTAATGGTCATGTGCGCTACTCACGATCACTGAGCCACATAAGTGAAACCAGCATAGATGGTGCTGTTGTGGAAGTGAATCCTTCTGAGAGTGGCCCAACAAAGGCGATTTGTGAACTTGAGGCAGTATCTGTCACTGACATTCTTATGGATATGTCTTGCGCACCTGAAGTAGTTGTCGAGTCCCAGATGATGGACACACTGTCACAAGAGCAGGATGAGGCTGAACATGTTACTTCCCAACAGATGGAATATATTTTAGCTGTGAAAAATCAGGAGCCATCTCTTGTCATTGAGGACCAAGACAATGTAATTGAGAAGACCCAAGTGACAATCACCACAGAGACCGTGTCAGTAGTCAGTAATCCCACAGACAATTTATCTTTGCCTGTGGTATTGCCAGTGGGTGAGTCTAGTACTGAACTTGCAGCAGTTCAGCCTACAAATTGTTTGGACATATCCTCAGAATCTAGGACCAAAGTACAGCAGAGTCAGCCAGATGCATGTGAGGACAAAGGACTACCACAGGAGGTATCTAGGACTACAGCCACAGATAAGGCCAGAGTGACTCATGGAGAAAGGGCCAGGTCTGTGGACAGTGGACTTGCAGAAGCTTTAAACACACTAATCTCCATGCTGGATGACTATAGAGGACAGTTCCCTGAGCTCCAATGTTTGGAGCAGAAAGTGAAACATCTGGAAGAAATACTTTTGGTAAGTAGCTGAAAGATTTATCTGTCTCATTTTGTGGTGTTGCCACCTCTCCAGTCAACAGTACCAATTTTCCTTGGTCTCCTACTTGATTGTTTAGAATCACCTTGCTATTTTTTATTTTGTCTTTTATATCTTTCAGATCAGTTTTTAAATGACCTTGCATGTAATTATAAAAAACATATTTTTCTTCTCATATGGCTCATGTATTTCATGCAGTTATTACAATTTATGCCATGTTAAAAATTACCTTATTAAGCTATTTTAATCTCACATTTGCGATCATGCATTAATTTCCAAGAAAATTAAAGTGTATAATTATGAGCATGATTGTAAAGTACAAGTTAATATATCTCTGGTGGTGAGAACAATGTTTGACATCTTGATTTATATATTGTTTCTCAAAAATGCATCAGGGCATGTGATAGCAATCGATTACCAAGTTTAAAAACTTTACAAAATAAAGAAAATATATTAGAAACTGTGATATTTTCATTTTGAAAGCTACACTGAGTTATATGTGCTGTAAACTGTTTCCATGGTTGCTGCTACAGAAGCAAATATGGATGTACAGAGTTTTATGCTTTAGCCTTTACTGTATTTGCTGCACATGACAAGCTCTGGACTTTTGATCTGATTACTTAGTAAGCCCATCACAGAGAAAAAAAGAGTGAAGCAGCAGTGCAGTTTGCCAACATAGTAGTTGTGTTTGGTTATTGCCAAAGTTATTGTATTTTCTATTAAAGAATGGAATTAACACTAGAATCACTGAAGCCTACAAAAATATTCAGAATGCCGGGCCACCTTACATTTTTTTGCACCTTGCAAATGCGTCAGTCAGCCCTGGCAGCAGACGGCCTGCTCACTCATCCTCCACCAAGGCAGCTGAACTCAAAATTCTCACAGCTCAGGTCTGAGTATCTGGGAGTTAGGTGTCTGTAATTGTATTGTGTAAATAATATATTGTTATTTGGAATTCATACATTTCATGTGTGTTCCATGTCAACAATGATCTGTGGAAATGTTAGGATGACAAGAAATGCAAAGCAAGAAATGTTGAACACATAGCTAAATCAGAAACTCTTTACATGTTATAGTAATAATGACAAAATGTTAACGTGAAGTGTATAATGTGTGAAGACTGAAATCCAAATATGAAATAAACACTTTCACAAAAGGTATAACAGAACAAGTGCGCTTTTATTCAAGAATATACCTGTAGTAAAAGAATGTCAATGTGTAAAAGCTGAAGCCCAAATATCAATCATGTCTCATAATCAAGAGGTTGCGGATTCGATTCTTTTGAGTAGTGAGCCTCTCATTTCCTGTCATACTAAATTTACACAGATTGCTGTAAGCACAGAACACACATGAAGTGTATGTATTCCAAATAACGATATATTATTTACCCTGTACAATTTCAGACACCTAAATCCCACATAAAGAGAATTTAGCTCCGAGAATTTTGCGTCTGATTTGACATCAGATGCCTTGGTCGGGGATGGGGGATAGCAGGTTGCTTGCTGCTTGTGCTGATTGACATCTTTACGAGGTGCAAGAGAATTTAAGGTGGCCTGGCATTATGAGTATTTTCGTTGGCTTCAGGGATTCTAGTATTAAAGGATTCTGTAGGAGCAGACACAAGTTCCACAATCAAACTGTGCTGTTTACAGGACTAAATATGCATATAGTGCAACAGACTTAACAAAAAGTGGGAAGTCTCCTAAATGTGCTTGCTTCTGCCAAGATGTATAGTTGAAGTCAGAAGTTAGGGTGAATTGTACAATTTTTCAAATTGTCTAAAGCTGCGTAACCTTATGACGCACTGGAACTGTGATAGTCAATAAAAAAAAGAAATACTGTGCCATTGAACATTATTGGAAAAAATTACTTTTGCCCTGCACCAGTATTAACCAATATGCCAAATTTATAGTTTATTATTATAAAATCTGTGGAGGGGTTATAAAGTGAGTTTTAAAGTAAGAAGTAAGTGTATGTAAACTTCTGACTTCAACTATAGCTACTTTTCCATGCTCCTCCCTTTTATTTTATTAAATTACTAGCAGGGTTTGCCCCTGCGGCTGACTTTGGTGGGCTAACCCCAACTTGATAGCTCACTTCACTTGTTCTCTGTCCACAGGTATATTCCAACACAGTCAAAACTCTACCACTGAGATTTATTTATAGTTATATACCTGTTAAAAACATTGCGGCTTAAATGCTGTAACGCAGCTGTTGTCTTTTCGAAAATAACTTGATTACTCAGCTTTAAAATTGTACATAGACTAAATTTATAGTTTTCACATATAGAAAGTTTCAGCTTACACAACTGTTTTCCCAGATGTATTTATTTAAGGCTTGATCCAGACCAATAAAGAATCCATAGTGTCTTCATGTTTTGTTTTGTTTTTACAGGGTCATGCCAAAATAACTTAGATTCAGTTATCCTTTCATCAAACAGCATTCAGTATCCCAGAATTAAAAAATATAAAACACTATTGAGGAATTTTTGCAGATTTATTAAAGTCTGAATTATGCGTAAATGTTTAAAGTTTAAGTATTCTTAATTGTAATAGAAACCAAATGTATGTGTGTACTGTATATTATTAACAATAAAAGCAGCTCACTACTGAAAACGGCAAATATAGGAGGCAGTGGGGATTGAACCGGTGGCCCCCAGATTACAAGTCAGCAAATCTTACCACTATGCCATGGAAACTGTTGTATCGTCCTTGAACCTTTTGTAAAAGTGTTTATTTGATCTTTGGACTTCAGGCTTCAAACATTCTGTAGTCTATGAACAACAACAACAACATTTATTTATATAGCACATTTTCATACAAACAGTAACTCAAAGTGCTTTACATAATAAAGAATAGAAAAATAAAAGACACAATAAGAAAACAAAATAAATCAACATTAATTAACATCGAATAAGAGTAAGGTTCAATGGCCAGGGGGGACAGAAAAAACAAAAAAACTCCAGACGGCTGGAGAAAAAATAAAATCTGTAGGGAACACATGCCACATTTTGTAACATTTATTACTAAAATATGAAAAAGTTTCTGTTTTAACAATGTGTTTACACAGATTACTGTAGGAACGGAACACACATGAAATACATGTGTTACAAATAATGATCTATTATTTCCACTCCTAAAACTCTAGCAGTTCACTCACTCCCAGATAATCAAACAAGAGACGAGATGGGAGAACTTAGTGAACGTTCTGTGATGGTGGGGGATGGAATAGCAGGCTGCTTGTCTTAATCAGCACATTTACAAGACAAAGATGCTGACAGAAAGGTGCGAACGGATTTAAGGTGGGCCGGATTTATGAGTTTTCTTGTAGGCTTTGGTAATTCTACTGTTAAGAAGTGCGTAGCGATTAACCACTGGGTCGGAAACACTTAACACAAAGCATTTAATGTGCCACATTAACTTATGACGGGGTTTGAGAAAATCTAGTAAATTAAACATTTATTTTAGGATGAAGTTTAGTTTACAACATTATTTTCATAGTTTATTTTGTCATTAAAAAAGAAAGTAGAAATGTCAACTTTCATCTCGACATAAGTGTTGAAATTAAAGTGGAAACGTTGAGAATAAAGTCAACATGTCGACTTTATTCTTGACGTATAGTTTTTTTTTTTATTCACTCTGTATTTTTTTTTTCTTCACCGTGGCCCTAATACACTTCCGTAGGGCTGTACCACAAATAGCATTATAAATGCAAGTTGCAGTTTTATTATTTATGTATATAGCTTAGCTTGAAGCAAGGTCCATATTAATGCAGTTTGCCTTAGTGATGGTTCAGTTGGTAAAGATGTTGCACTTGTTTTATTTTTTTTTAATTTGGTGAATACTGTACTGTGTAATGCACCTGGGCTTTTGAAGTCTTGGAAGTAATCATATTATTACTGGAAGTTGCACTATTATTTATTTTATTGTTATTATTTATTAGTTTAAATATTATGCAGTTTAATGATGGTAAAGTTGTTTAAAAAGTCACTTTAATATGTCAGTGGACAGAGATTGTTAACATTAACAAAGTGTAGTTGGTTTACAAAAAATATTTACTATTTATTCCTTTTCTAAGACATGTTCAGTGCAATACAACTTTTGACAAGCACCTCTGGATATTTTACTAAGTCTAAATGCCTGTTTGAATGGTTGAAAATATGTTGTCAAAATTTTAGTTTAAGTTGTTTGCAAACTTTGTTCAATGAAAAGGCTGTATATTTTGACTGCATCTGTCATGCAGTGCGATTCCTTCTCTTCATTAGTGCCACCCCCTTGAAAACTATCACTTTATGGGGTCATGCAAACCTGTATTAATACTTGTGTGCACATTAAAATGTTTTTTTGTACAATGTACAATTCTCATGACAGTGGAATAGGTTATTCTTAGCCAGTAATTGCAGTGGAAAATTTGGTTAAAATCCACTCATGCATGGGAAAAAATACCGTCCAATACCGTGAAAGTGGTATAATTTTGAAAAATACTGTGGTATATAATTTTGGTCATACCGCCCAGCACCAAGCTTAAGTCTGCCTTACCAAACAATGAAAACAACATTTAATTAGTTAGTGAACTGACAATGTTTGCAAGCCCGAATTATAGCGGTCGACTCTATTGGTAAATTGTACACATCTGACTGATTTTGATGATGTAATTTTTAATGAACATCGACCGTTAACAATACAGTTCCCGATATATCGTGCATCTCTAGTCTGAATGCTTTGTGAAGCTACTCTTATGTTTGCCCAGTGAGAGCACTTGGAAAAGATCCACAATAAGTAAGCAGAATTAAACCGCAAAACCAATGAAAACGTCATTAATGTACAAGAGGAAAACCGTATTCATGCCTCCTTCACCCCATTTTTAAGCACATATGCCTTTGTTTACTCTTGACACTATTTCAGTTTACTGTAATGCTTCTCATAAGCTGTACACTGCTGTATTACTGCATAGTATTCAGTATGTGCATACTACACAAACTATAGCAGAGGTCTACAAGTATGGTCCTGGTGGGCCAAAATGGCTGTAGTTATGTATTCAAACTCAGTTTCTTAATTCACAGCCAGTTACTGCTGCTGAAGAAATTATTGTTAAAGCACCATATGTGTCCTTCATTTTAGTTAACTGACTTGTTTAGATTTTTAACCTTTAACTGCTTCTTTTAGTCAAACAACTACAACTCATTTTTTTATAAACTGGTTAATGTTTTCTTAATTAGCTGCCAATTAACAATTATTGTAGGTGCAAATGACAAAGGAACTAGCATTTTACCATCTAATTCTATGGTTCTGAAGTTCTTAACTGCAGGCCCCCTGTGGCTGTATGTTTTCATCCTAACCAGGTTTTCCTTTAAATTGGATTCCTACCTTAAATAAGTGAGCTGTTATTTCCTCGTTTGTATATTTTGTTGTCAGTTCATAAGTAAAAAAATCAGGTTTTGTTAAATGCTTATAGGAATGTAGCAAGTTACAGTACTTATGAATATTTTACTGGTTTTTATCTTGGTTTTTAAAATATTTATGGTGTTCTAAATATTTAAACAAGTTTTTACTAGTGAATATGCATGCCATAAGTAGCTCAGCTTTTCAATGTTGTTTGTGTCTGAGCCAGTTTTGCACCCATCTACACACAACACCCTGAACTCCCACTTATATTAGTTTGATCACAAACCTCTCATGTGACACCTTGTCCTGTACATTCTGAAAATCAGTATAAATAATATCATACTGTTAAGTTTGTAATTTAGACAGTGACACAGTTTTATACCACCACAATGGATTTAAAATAAAGTAATCATTATGTGATTGAAGTGTAGACTTTCAGCTTTAATTTAGGGGGTTTATCAAAAATTTTGTATGAACTGTTTGGAAATGACAGTCGTTTTTCTGCATAACCAAACCCATCCCTCAAATTCAAGGGACTCAAAAGTATTTTGACAAACTAACCTAATCATAAATGTATTGAAGATATTTAATATTTGATTGAAACTCCTTTACAGTCAATGACTGCCTGAGGTCTGGAACCCATAGCCATGTCCAAGTGCTGGGTTTCCACCCTAGTGATACTTTGCCAGGCCTTTAAAGCAGCTGTCTTCAATTGCTGCTTGTTTGTTGGACTTTCCGCCACCAGTTTTGTCTTCATTAAGTGAAATGCATATCCAATTGTGTTGAGGTCAGTTGATTGACTTGGCCATTGAAGAATATTCCACTACTTTACCTTGAAAAGCACTTGGTTCGCTTTTGCAGTATGTTTTGGATGATTGTCCATCTGTACCGTGAAGTGTTGTCCTATCAGTGTTGCAGCATTTAGCTGAATCTTAGCAGACAGCAAAGCCTTATACGCTTCAGAATGCATCCTGCTACTTCTGGCAGCAGTGGTTTGTACCTTGTGGTAAATCCATTGTGTTTATTTTCATAAACTTTTCTCTTGATTGTAGACTTTGGTAGTGATAGGTCTACCTCCCAGAGAGTGTTCTTGGTTTGTCTAAGTGTTGCGAAGAGATTTTTCTTCACCAAGCATAGAATTCTGTAATTATCCAGCACAGTTGTCTTCTGTAGTTTTCCAGACCTTCTGGTATTGCTGAGTTCACCAGTCTGTTCATTCTTTTTAAGAATGCACCACATGGTTGATTTGACCACTCCTTATGTTTATGCTCTCTCTCTAAAGGTTTTGGTTTGGTTTTCCAGTGTAATGATGGTCGGTTTTTATTTGTATGGACAGCTGTTTGGATTCCATATTGAGAGTTCACAGCGACAGCTTCCAAATGCAAATTACACACTTGGAATCAGTTCAAAACCTTTTACCTGGTCAATAGTTAATGAAACCAACTATACTTATGAACCTAACTGTATGCTCCACCTTGATCATATCCTTTTGTTGCTTCCTCATAGAATTCCAGCATGTTGGTAAAACATGACCTCCCTCTTCTGAACCCGTGCTGATTAAAACTAATATGTCTGAAAGTTGAGTTTTTGTTTGTGTATTGAATCCAATTGCCTGGTACTCATTGGAAAAATATGTTGAGTTTATTTTGGTTTCATGCCTGTTTTTCAACTTAGTCTGTTTTCTTCAGTACAACACCTATTACCTCCTCACCATGTCTTTCCCTTAACTCAGAATTCATCTTCTTGTTACTCTTGTGACATGTCACACACAATTATCTACATATTCTGGACTCTGTTCATTCGTGCTTTTCTTTGTCCTTCACTGATTTTGGTTCATTCCTTTAGAGCACATTGGCTGGTTTTGTGATCTCTTTGCCTTTAATGCTAAAGAGACATAACACTAGAGTCCCTGAAGCCTATAAAAATATTTATGCTGCAGGGCCACATTAATTTTCCTCGCACCTCGTCAGCAGCGTCTTTGTTTTGCAAATGAGTCAGTCAGCACTGGCAACAGACAGCCTGCTCACTCATCCCCCACTGAGGCAGCTGAAGTAAAGTCAGACGCAAAATTATCTTTATCTGGGAGTTAGGTGTCTGGAATTGTATAGGGTAAATAATACAGCAGGGAAAATAAGTATTGAACACGTCAATGTTTTTCTCAGTAATATTTCTAATGGGGCTATTGACATAAGATTTTCATCAGATGTCGGTAGCAACCCAAGTAAACCACAAATTAGTAATGACAACTTCAAGACGCCTCCTGTATGGATAATCTTGTCACATGCATTGCTCATGTGTGATTTTGGCCCATTCTTCCACACAAACTGCTTTCAAAACTTGAAGGTTCCTGGGGACTCTACTGTAAACTCTGATCTTCAGTTCTTTCCATAGATTTTCAATTTTATTCAATTCAGTGATTGGTTGGGCCATTCTAGCAGCTTTATTTTTTTTCTCTGAAACCAGTTGAGAGTTTCCTTGGCTGTATATTTGGGATCATTGTCTTGCTGAAATGTCCACTCTCGTTTCATCTTCAACATTCTGGTACATGGCAGCAGATTCTTATTAAGAATGTCCCAGTACATTTCTCCATTCATCTTTCCTTCAATTATATGAAGTCTGCCAGTAACCATTTGCTGAAAAACAGCTTGTAGGTGTGGTGTTTTTGGGGTGATGTGCAGTGCCACTTATCCTCCAAACATGGTGTGTGCAATGACATCCAAAGAGTTCAATTTTGGTCTCGTCTAACCAGATTATATTCTCCCAGTATTTTATTGGCTTGTCCAGATGTCGTGCAAGAAACTTTAAATGAGCTTCAACATGCTTTTTCTTCAGCAGCGGAACGTTGTGTGGTGAGCGTGCATAGATGCCATGGCGGTTGAGTACATTACTTATTGTTTTCTTTGAATCAACTGTACCTGCTAATTCCCGGTCTTCCTGAAGCTCTCCATGAGAGGTCATTGGCTCTTGGACAACTCTTCAGATTATTCTTTTGACTCCTCTGACAGAAATCTTGAGAGGAGCACTTGGTCGTGGCTGGTTTATGGTGAAATGATGTTCTTTCCACTTCCAGAAAATATTCAGAAGTTTATAAATATGTCTGTAACCAGTGTCATCAATATGTCTTCCAACAATAAGGTTGCAAAGGTCTTGAGAAAGCTCTTTGCTTTTACCCATCGTGAGATGCTTCTTGTGTGACACTTTGGTAATGAGAAACCTTTTTATGGGCCATCAATTAGGACTAAACTAGCTGATATTTATTTGCATTGATAAGGGGGCAGGGCTGCTTTCTAAATACTGACAGATGTCAGCTGGTTTCTTGGCTTTATATGCCTTATTGCACCTCCTTTTTTTCATGTGTTAAATACTTTTTTTCCCCCTGTGTCATTCCACTTTATTAACTTAATTTATGGACTTATTTATTTAGATTTCATTTGTTTGTGTGGAGACTTATTTGTTTAGATTTCTTTGTATGTGTGGATTACTTGAGTTGTTACCGACATCTGGTGAAAACATTGTTGCGTTCAATACTTATTTTTCCCGCTGTGTATCGTTATTTGGAATACATACATTCCATGTGTATTCTGTGTCTACAATAATCTGTGAAAATGTAGGATTGACAGGAAATGCGAGGCAAGATATGTTGAACACATAACTAAAATAGAAACCTGTTTCATGTTATAGTAATAATGACAAAATGCTGACTGAAAGTGCAATGTGTAAAGACTGAAGTCCAAATTTGAAATACAGTAGACCCCCGCGAAGACGTGGTTCAGGATTTGCAGATTTTTCCTTAGAACCTAACTAATAATTGTTAGCGGAAACTGCAGATAAACCTCTACAATTTTTTATAGCTTTTTTCGTAGCAATACTGCACTGTAGAGAGAACAGGAAGCGACCGTAGAGGAAAACACGGCTTAGGATGGTGAGAGTAGCCAGTCCAAGAGCGTACTCTATTAGAATTTAAAACTGTAACTCCCAGCAGTCCCTGCAGTGGCTTTGATTGGTCTTCTGCTGAGAGTGCAGGGGCTGTTGGGGTCAAAGGATGTCAGCATGGCTTTTAAAAAGGGGGCCGGTGACCAAAAGAAAAAAACAAGTTTTTTGTAATTTGTGTATCAAGATCATGTCTCTCTGCCTGCCTTCTGTTGGGTTACCTGTATTTATTCGTTTTGTCCTGAATTGTTTCTTGGTTGGGGTCTGAATTGTCTGCCGCCTGCCTGTGTACATGAGGGCTGTAAGTGGATTAATTGCTATCCTGCGAAGAAAGGATCGCTCCTGAACCCGTCCACCCGTGTTCACCATCTCAGAAACTACCAGTAGGACCATCTTTACATTCCCATTCAACATGCGGATCTCTGGACTATCTGTCTTCATCATTACATTTCGTCTGTTGCCTTTTTTCATGGACTTTACTGTTTGTGTTTTGTTGGTGCTTTGTTGTATTTAATGTATAATCGTCATAAGGGGAACAGGGGTGATATTGTTGTTTTCATTGGGTTTCATTACATTCTTTATTTGCTGTTTGATTAACGGTTTGTTTTGTTTTTGTCTCTGTTTGTGAGTGTGTGCGGGTTGGGTCAAGGCTGGGTGCGTCCCTGGAATCTCCACCATAAAAAATAAATAAATCACCATCTTCTTGACGGTGTGAATCTTAGCGGCACTGGATCACTACAACATTATTCATTTATCCTTGCTGCTGATTGAATGTTGCCCTGTGACCCAGCTGAGTGTTCTCGTGTTTTCCGTTTTGTTCTTCTTAATCCTTAAACCGCTGCTACCGGCTGTAGTCGTTTCCCAGTGCCATTTGCCAGCATGTAGGAGCCAAGTATATTTGGCAACATACATTAATTGAATGCCACAACCGACTATTGTCGGTTCCCAGTGCTACCAGCACACTGGAGCTGATCAGTCAGTGCCATACATTTGTTGAGCAGCCAGCTCATGACCACTGCTGGCCCCTGCAACACTGCAGCCTCACTGTCTCTGGGATTGAGCCGCTGCACTATACTAGCCTGCCTGCGTCAGCGCTTAACTCTGTGTGCTTGCGTGCAGCCAGTTCAAGTGCAGTTGGCTCTGTGATTTACTGAATTTCATCAGTGGTGTCAGTTGCACCTTGTACATATTGTTCTAGTAGTTTTTTTTTTAAATAGTTTTTACAGTTCATTGGCAGTATGTAAATTGGTCAGTGTTGCAGTAATTGTGATGCTCTTTGCATGATAAAAGATGTGTTCCATTAAAATTTCACTTTTTCTTTGTGAATTGTGACGTTTACTTAAAAAGTGCAGCAAAAAAGTATTTGGCATACAGGGATGCATTAACCTCCAAGTATGTGTCAGTTAAAGCCCCAAGATGCCGTCAAAACGCCCTGCACCTTCTAAGGTGTTTGGCAATGAAAATGCATTTGCATGAATTACATTACATACTGTATAGTGGTAACATTGGTATTTTACATTCTAGCACTGTGGGTGACATATCAGTGCAGTATACGGGTTTACCTTTACATTCTTTTTTTTTAGGTAAAGTGTTTTGGGGCATATTTGGGTGTTAAACTATAAAAATGGGCATTTTTTTAACCACGTCCATAATTCGTGTTTTTTCACAATTTGCGGGTGCTCTAGGAACGTAACCCCCGCAAATTTCAAAGGTTTACTGTAAACACTTTCACAAAAGGTATAAGTCAAGCAAAATGGCTAACTAAAAAGATTACAGTATGGAAGAGACAACAAGAGTTTTATGGCCAGGCATGAGGATTGTTGGCCTCTCTCAGACTGACACAGACAACCAGACTACAGATCCTCATTGCATGGAAAAACTCATCAGAAACTTCAAAAGACATCATCCAAAGATCTTGACTTACATTATTCTCCTCTCTTGCTAAATGAATCTTAGCCTGAAGAGGTCTATTAATTTTTTACATTTAAGATGTCTCACTTAGTGCTGGGCGGTATGACCAAAATTCTATATCACGGTATTTTTCAAAATTATACCGGTTTCACGGTATTGGACGGTATTTTTTTTCCCCATGCATGAGTGGATGTTAATGACATTTCCACTGCAATTACTGGCTAAGAATAACTTATTCCACTGTCATGAGAATTGTACATTGTACAAAAAAATTTTTAATGTGCACACAAGTATTAATACAGGTTTGCATGACCCCATAAAGTGATAGTTTTCAAGGGGGTAGCACTAATGAAGAGAATGAATCACATTGCATGAAAGTTGCAGTCAAAATACAGCCTTTTTATTGAACAATATTTGCAAACAACTTAAACTAAAATTTTGACAACATATTTTCAACCATCCAAACAGGCATTTAGACTTCGCAAAATATCCAGAGGTGCTAGTGAAAAATTGTATTGCACTGAACATGTCTTAGAAAAGGAGTAAATAGTAAATATTTTTTGTAAACCAACTACACTTGGTTAATGTTAACAATCTCTGTCCACTGAACAGTTAAACAACTTTACCATCATTAAACTGCATAATATTTAAACTAATAAATAATAACAATAAAATAAATAATAGTGCAACTTCCAGTAATAATACTATTACTTCCAAGACTTCAAGCCCAGGTGCATTACACAGTATTCACCAAATAAAAATAAAATCAAACAAGTGCAACTTGGTGATGACATCTTTACCAACTGAACCATCATTAAGGCAAACTGCATTAATATGGACCTTGCTTCAAGCTAAGCTATATACATTAATAATAAAACTGCAACGTGCATTTATAATGCTATGTGTGGTACAGCCCTACAGAATCGTATTAGGGCCACAGTGAAGAAAAAAATACTATATGTCAAGAATAAAGTCGACATTTCCACTTTATTCTCATAGTTTATTTTGTCATTAAAGTAGAATATTGTAAACTAAACTTCATCCTAAAATCAAAGTTTAATTCACTAGATTTTTTCAAACCCCGTCATAAGTTATGTAGCACATTAAATGCTTTAAGTGTTCCCTGACACAGTTGTTAATCACTACGCTCTTCTTAAACTGACTTCCTCTTGCACTAAGAGGCAGCGATCACCGCACAGAATACATTCACTTCATGATATTCCTGCTCTCTGAAAATGTAGAATGCTAAGATCATTTTTTATGATGAAATGCATTAAAACAGGTATTAAACATGCACGGTAGTGAGGTGGTAGTGCTGCTCCCTCGCAGTAAGAGGTCCCCAGGTGTACGTTCAGTGTAGAGAACTTTATGGCAGATGTGACGCATGCGTGCTGTCTCTTTCTGATGTATTAAACCCCCAGTTCCAATCCTTCCTTTTTCTTTCTCTACATAACCAATCGCCACACATAAACGTCCTTATGAAATTAAAACTAAACTTAGACCACGGAGTGTTCAGAACTTTCAAAAAAAAAAATCTTTCTTATACATGTTTAATTATGCCGTCCATTCAGCATTGCGCCCATCTCAAAAAGCATTTTGTGCAAGGAAGGAGGAAATCCTGAACCTGGCGCCAACACATCACAGGGTGAATACGAGCAGTATATACACTAGCAGGGTTAATATAGCATAGCAAAACCTGCTATCCTACATGACTTTGAAAGGAAACCGAAGCACGCCGAGTAAATCCACCAGAAAAACATGCAAATTCAAAGCAGGGAACACCCGGGACCCCATTGCTGCGAGGCAGCAGTGCAACCTACATGCCACCGTGCCCCCAACATGATTAATACATGCTTTTATGCATTTCATCATGAAAATTATATCAAGTATTTATCTTAGCATTCTAAATGTTCAGGGAGCAGGAATATCATGAAATTAGTATATTCTCTGTGTGCTGTCTGCACTTCCTCTTAGTGCAAAAGGAAGTCAGTTTAAGAAGCAGTAGCGATTAACACAGCTCCTGGAACACAACTCAAAGCATTTAATGTGCTACATAACTTATGACGGGGTTTGAGAAAATCATGTAAATTAAATATTCATTTTAAGATGAAGTTTAGTTTATGTTCTACTTTAATAACAAATTACGAGAATAAAGTCAACATGTTGACTTTAATCTCGGCAAACGACGAGAATAAAGTAGAAATGTTGATTTTATTCTTGTCATAAGCGTCGAGATTAAAGTGGAAATGTCGATAATAAAGTCAACATGTCGTCACACTATTACACAGTACCCAGGTACATTACTCAGTATTGGAAAAAAATAAAGCTTGGCTTGCAGTATTATCCCGTAGTATAGAAACAGTATTCACACATTTGAACATAATGGTCCACATCCGACCTTTTAAATCCAAAGTATCTCCAGACAACAGACGTGACTCCTTTTTCCAGCAAAAGTTCTTCTGTGTCATCATTTTCAATTTTATCATCTGCTACATCTTCAGTTTCTGAATATTCTCTGTCCATTTTCACCGTGCAATAACTCTACTAACTTTACTGCGTTGTATGCTTGTTTAGCGGTGTAGCAGTGAAAAAGAGCCCCCTAACAACACCTCTGTGGCATGTGCTTAGCGTTGTAGCGGTTAAAAAGGTCCCCCTTAAACAGTTTCTCACTGCGCCATGTTCCGAACGTTGTTTAGGCAATTTAAACCGGTGTTGAGGTATGAGAAAAATCCATATCATAACAATAATCAAAAACAGTTTTCAGTATGGACCGGTATACCGCCCAGCCCTAGTCTCACTTAACACTAGAATTACCAGAGCCTACGAGAAAACTAGTAAACCCAGCCCACCTGAAATCCGTTCTCACCTCTCAGTGAGCGTGTCTTGTCCTGTAAATGTGTCGATTAAGACAAGCAGCAAGCAGCCTGCTTATTCCATCACCCCACTGTCGCAGAACATTCACAGAGTTCTCTCAGCTTATGCCTTGTTTGATTATCTGGGAGTGAAGTGCTGTAGTTTTAGAGTGGAAATAATAGATTGTTATTTGAAACACATGCATTTCATGTGTGTTCCATTTCTACAGTAATCTATGTAAACACACATTGTTAAAACAGAAAATTTTTCATATTTTAGTAATAAACCAGTATGTTTCTTTGTGCCAATCCCAAGCCTGGATAAATGGGGAGGGTTACGTCAGGAAGGGCATCCGGTGTAAAATTTTGCCAAATCAATATGCGGACAACAATACAAATTTCCATACCGGATCGGTCGAACCCGGGGTAACAACGACCACCACCAGTACTGTTAGCCAACAGGGTGCTGGCAGAAATTGGGCTACTCTTGGCCGAAGAAAGAGAAGAGGGGGAGACATGTCTGGAGGCAGGAGGAGAGGAGGAAAGTAAAGAGAGTGGAACTGAGGGTAGGAACTTTCAATGTTGGCAGAATGACTGGTAAGGGGAGATAATTAGCCGATATGATGTAGAGAAGGAAGTTTGATATATTGTGCGTGCAAGAGACTAAATGGAAGGGGAGTAAGGCCAGGTGGATCGAAGGTGGATTCAAATTGTTCTATCATGGTGTGGATGGGAGAAGACTTGGGGTTGGAGTTATTCTGAAGGAACAGTATGTCAAGAGTGTTTTGGAGGTGAAAAGAGTATCTGGCAGAGTAATGATTATGAAGCTGTAAATTGGAGGTGTGATGATGAATGTTGTTAGTGCATATGCACTGCAAGTTGGGTGTGCAATGGGTGAGAAAGAAGATTTTTGGAGTGAGTAGGATGAAGTGATGAACAGTGTACCCAAGGGACAAAGTGGTGATTGGAGCGGATTTCAGTGGGCATGTTGGTGATGGGAACAGTGTAGACAAGGAGGTGATGGGTAGGTTGAAGAGAACGGGAGAGAGAAGAGGTTGGATGATGTGGAGATAGGGAATCAGGAAGTGCAATGAATTAGCAAAGAGGAAGTAAGGACAGCTTTGAAGAGGATGAAAAATGGAAAGGCCGTTGGTCCAGATGACATACTTATAGAAGCATGGAGGTGCTTAGGAGAGATGGCAGTGGAATTTTTAACCAGATTGTTTAATAGAATCTTGGAAAGTGAAAGGATGCCTGAGGAGTGGAGAAGTGTACTGGTGACGATATTTAAGAAAAAGGGGGATGTACAGAACTGCAGTAACTACAGGGGAATAAAATTGATGAGCCACAGCATGAAGATATGGGAAAGAGCTGTGGAAGCTAGGTTAAGAAGTGAGGTGATGATTAGTGAGCAACAGTATGGTTTCATGCGAAGAAAGAGCACCACAGATGCAATGTTTGCTCTGAGGATGTTGATGGAGAAGTTTATAGAAGGCCAGAAGGAGTTGCATTGCATCTTTGTGGACCTGGAGAAAGTATACGACAGGGTGCCTCGAGAGGAGCTATGGTATTTTATGAGGAAGTCGGGAGTGGCAGAGAAGTATGTAAGAGTTGTACAGGATATGTATGAGGGAAGTGTGACAGTGGTGAGATCTGCTGTAGGAATTGATGGGCGCATTCAAGTTGGAGGTGGGATTATATCAGGGATTGGCTCTGAGCCCTTTCTTATTTGCAATGGTGATGGACAGGTTGACAGACGAGATTAGCCAGGAGTCCCTGTGGACTATGATGTTTGCTGATGACATTGTGATCTGTAGCGATAGAAGGGAGCAGTTTGAGGAGACCCTGAAGAGGTGGAGATATGCTCTAGAGAGGAGAGGAATGAAGGTCAGCAGGAAGAAGACAGAATACATGTTTGTAAATGAGAGGGAGGTCAGTGGAACGGTGAGGATGCAGGGAGTAGAGTTGGTGTAGGTGGATGAGTTTAAATACTTGGGATCAACAGTACAGAGTAATGGGGATTGTAGAAGAGCGGTGAAAAAGAGAGTGGAGACAGGGTGGAATGGGTGAAGATGGATGGAATTTGTGACAGATGGGTATCAGCAAGTGAAAGGGAAGGTCTACGGGACGGTAGGGAGGCCAGCTATGTTATATGGGTTTGGAGACGATGGCACTGACCAGAAAGCAGGAGACAGAGCTGTAGGTGGATGCAGAGGACAAAGATATGGAAGAAGATGATTCGCTGTGGCAACCCCTAATGGGAGCAGCCCATTAAGAAAGAAGAAGAAGAGGAGTAATAAATGTTACAAAGTGTAGGCATAAACTACAGAAGTCTGAAGTCCAAAGATCAAATAAACACTTTCACAAAAGGTTCAAGGATGATTCAACAGCTTCTGTGGCGTAGAGGTAAGATTTGCTGACTTGTAATCAAGGGGCCACCAGTTCGATCCCCACTGCCTCCTATATTTGCCGTTTTCAGTAGTGAGCTGCTCTTATTGTTAGTATTATACGGTACACACTTACATTTGGTTTGCGTCTGTAACAGATTTATAGTACTGTACTTGTAAAAGTTACCCTTTTTTCACTTTTATTCTCTCAGTCACGATCACGATTACATACTACCGCCCTAGGGATCTGACGCTGTTAGTTTTTATTTGAACCTGGGAAGAACTGTAGATGCGAGTAGTGTTTTGAGGCAGTGGAACTGGACATTCTTTGATCTGGAGGGATAAAAGCTGACACACAAAAGCTAGTGAATCGGCCTTCTTCATATCTCATGTCACTTTGTTTTTATTCAGTTTTATTGAGTGTTCCTGCTCACGCAGAATTAGTATGCACCTTATGGTTTATGATGTCAGTGACAGGTTTATGACCTGAATAGTACCAATCAGAAAACATCATCGCACTAATGCAATATTTTTTTGAAAACGAACAGTGTCCGATCGGGTGCGAATTTACGCTGGCGCTGTTACTTAGAGTCAGATTTTGATGTTACAGCGTGATTGTGATTGAGAGAATAAAACTGAAAAAAGCTAACTTTTACAAGTACAGTGGACCCGAAGTAATTTTTCCCCATACAATTAATCCATTCTGGACCGTACAAGCTGTATGTTGATATATTTTTTTAAAGAGTTTTAAGAACAAAAATAGTTATACCATAGAATGCACAGTGTAATAGTAAACTAAATGTAAAAACATTGAATAACACTGAGAAAACCTTGAACAGAGAAAACTAACATTGCAAGAGTTCACGCTATAGCCTTTACGAAACACTCTCTGTAAACACTATTTTTAATGAGTTTTAAGCACAGGGAAAAAAATGAGCATTTGAAAAATCCATAATTTATGCAACAACTAACCATAAACAACCAAGAAAACTAACCTTGCATGAGTCGAGTTCTGGCATGAAGGAATTGAGGAGGAACTGGGTAGAGAGGAGATTAGTTTTGAGGTAAAGTCTGTGAAGATGTGGGTTTGCTGAATGCTCCCATCTCTCTTCCGGGAGCCCTTTAACCTGTCACCGTCGGTAATGTTGCCTATGAGCACAACAGTGAGGCACTACAATGGAGCAATCGGATGGTGCAAAAAGTGCCAAGTGCTTTTATTAAAATCAACAAAACAACAATCAAATTAAAGTCCAAATTAAAGTGCAGTGCTTTCAGAATCCTTCAATGAATAAATGATCCCATAAAAACAGAAGTAAAGTGGAGATAAAAATCCAATAGAAAAAAGTCTTCATTAAATACAAGATTAATACAGTGCTCGAAGCATTTCTTTAAAAACAAGCCCGGTGCATTCTTTAACTGTCTTCTCTACCTTACTGTCTTCTTTAACTGCCTTCTCGCTCGCTCGCTCTCTCTCTCTCTCTCTCTCTCGCTCGCTGCACAGGGAGAGACTGAACACATGCGGAAATTATCGGCGTGTACGAACCGCAAGGGAAAGTGGCTTGTTCTTCACCCGAGTGTGTGGTCGTTTTGTTTGTAACCCGATTTGTACGTGGTCCGAGACGTTTGTGACCCGAGGTTCCACTGTACCATAAATTTATACCCAGTGTCCCATATATTTTTCTCTGTGCTGCGTTGAAATCGTGCACCAGAAGGCATGAGCTTATTCAGTGCAGCAGGATCAACGCACATGTACTATGCAAGGCATGCACAGGGGCCACAGTGAAAAGAAGAGTGTTTATGGCTCATATTGCAGAGGAACTTCGTCGTCGCATCTTACTAGAGTAGGCGATGGAAAAAAGAGGATGCAACATCGACAAGCTTCTGTTCCAAGACAGCTACTTCCCCAGGAAAGTAAACAGAGTCAGTGTCAAGTGCCCTTTCAATGTGATAGAAACCACAGCATAGAGAGAAGTGTGCACATTGCAACAGGTACACACAAATGTAGGAAGGACAGTTCTTGAAGCACAGAGAAAATAAAGAAAGAGACAAATATATGGGACATTGGGTATAAATTTATGGTACTTGTAAAAGTTAGCTTTTTTCAGTTTTATTCTTTTAATCACGATTACGCTCTAACACCACCCCCCCCAGCACCTATCTTGATCTGACTCTAAGTAACAGCGCCAGCGTAAATTCACACCCGATCTGGCGCTATTCGTTTTCAAATAATATTGCATTAGTGTGATGATGTTTTCTGATTGGTACTATTCAGGTCATAAAATGATTTCTTCAAATTATCACATATATTGTCTCTTTCTCTCACTGGTGTAATAGAAATCACAGCATAGAGAGAAGTGTGCGCAATCAAAGATATGATGCCTCGTGGCTGCTATCAGACCTTTAATGCGGCATTTGTGATTTGACAACAAAGACACCTTTGAAAAATGAAAGATTTGTTGTGATCTGGCAGCGTTTTCTTGAGAACAGTGTTTTGAGTTACAACACAGGGCAACATATTACTGTTGATAAACAACTGTTTTCCAACCAAAGTCCATTGTCCTTTCTTGTAATACATCTCAACCAAGCCTGACAAATTTGGAATAAAGTTATGGATTGAGGCAGATTTGGTGACAAAGTACATGTGCAATGCCACTTCTTATTTAGGTGCAATGCCAATCCTTATTTAGGCAAAGATCCCAGTCATTCCATGGGAAAAAGGCTTTCCGAGACTGTGGTCATAAAGCTTATGGAGCCGTTTCTGGTGAAAGGCAGAACCATAACAACAGACAACTTCACATCACTTTTGCTGGCTAATAGACTGTGGAGCAATTCTCCATGCTTGTGTTTAGATCTCGCAGTGCTATGCTGACGGTGTGTGTGCGCCCATAAAGAAGGAGTCTGTTTGCATTTGCAGTACTATGCACCATGTTCAAATGACATAGCGTTTTCAAATAATGCCGTTTTCATGCATGAATGTGTGTGTGCGTGCGCAAGAAAGGCAGCGACAGATTTGATGTCATTCAAATGGTTACTGGAATATAAAATAAACACTTTTGCAAAGGTATAACGAAACAAGTATGCTTTTATTGGAGAATAAAACAGAATTTAAAAAAATTCAAGCGACAAAAAGATACCAGGAAGATATCATTCAGCAGTGTTTGTGTGTCTGCTTATATCCCTTCAGTGATATCTTTTACATATAGCAAAAATTTACACCATGTGTTAGACTCCGTAGTAATAATAATAGAAGTTCACTACTCAAAACAGTATATGCAGGAAGGACCTGCGCTTGAACCCGCAAACTCTTCATTATGAGGCAGCAGTTTTTACCTCTACACCAGCCAAACAGATATGGCTCCTTTATGTCGATTGATATTTGGGCTTCAGTTCTTACACATTGACAGCAACATGTAAATTGAATAATTTAATTTTCTTCAGCTATTTACTTGAATAAAAGCACATTTCTTTGGTTATACCAGGGGTAAGCAACCTGTGGCTCACGAGCCACATGTGTCTGTTTGACCACATGGTTGCAGTTCTTCCCAGAACGATAGATGCATTCACATTTTGATGTCTTAACATATTTGATAATACGTGCATAAAGGTAAATAATTCAGTTATTTGTTAATATTATTATTTTTTGCTTAGATATTTCTTTAGCTATATGTGAATCAGGTAGTCCGTCGTATGCCACTGTTGCATTTAACCTCTTAATTGCATCATATACAGTACATCTTCCTCAAAGTCATTCTGTTTGACAAGAGTACGTCTTCTGTCAAATCATATCATCTCCAGGATTTTCTTCAGTACCTGAAATTGAACATACGCTTCAACGTTTATTAGGATACCCAATTGTTACTTTTTGTAGTTAATCGTCACCATGCCTTCCCAGGTCTTCGTAAACATTATATATATTCTCCTAGTTACATATTATAGCTAGCTGTGCTCAGAATGGTGAGTACCTTTTGCACTGCTCGCTTAGCACAGTTAAAGTAGTAAAGTGTAGAGTAGACGACTGCAGAGCCAAACAAACTTTACTCAAGAAAAAGGGGTGTGAAGGTGAAGACTATCACTACAAAACTGAACAATATTGTAATACTAGTTACTTTGTTACGTGTCCTGAGTGATTTAAAACTGAGGTGAAAACTCTATGGGTCTTTTAACATGTCTAATTTGCAATGAAAAGTTATCCACTAACAAAAAATCAAATCTTGAACATTTATTCTTAACAAAGCACAATGCATTTACAAAAACAAAAAAATTCATTCAGCGAAGAAAGAAAAAAGTGGTGACAGAATTAAGGCAAATATACAACAGTCAACAAGTTTTGCTGTTTCTTGTTGGATTGCAAAGCATAAAAATCCTTTCACAGATGGGAAAAAAAAATTAAAGACACTCCACTATCCACAAAATGCTGTTCATGACAGAATCATAAAGATGGGTAAGAATGTGACAAAACAACAGATTAATGATATAAAATTGGCATCTGTATTTTCTTTGGTTTGTGACGGGGTGTGACTTGAAGGAAATCGCACAAATTAGCCGCCTTGGATGGTATGTTTCCAATAAAGGTCTCCATGAAGAATTGTTGGGTTTGCTACAACAAACTTGAGTTGAAGATGTCTCTGCAGCAATTTTGGAATTTGACTGTTAGGGAAATTGCCATCAATAATTTGGTATCTGTCGTTATAGATGGAGCATCCAGTAATGACAAGTAAAATAAAGGCTTTGTTACCCTCTTCAAATAAAACAACTTTTGTTTGTAGAAGTCTTGAAAAGTGGATTGTTGTTTCATTTTAAAACTTTAAAACATCATCTGGAAACTACTGGAAGTGTCATTTATAATAAGTTATTTATTGCTACTATTACAAAAGTGTATGATTCATTTACTGTTTGCTTCAAAGATTTCAGAGATGAAAAGTCCACCCTTCAAAACCATTTGTGGCAAATGTCAATTAAATAAATTTTACACTGCTTCCAGCAGTTGACAGAGCTCAGTTTGAACTACAAACAGACTTGAAAAGCAAAGATTTGTTGTCTTCAAAATGTTCATCTTTACAAGTGGAACTAGAAAACCTGGAAAGAGAAAGGCGACTTTAGCCATGAATCAAAAATGGACAGAACTTTCCAAATATCAAAAGGAAGACCAGCTGATTTGTAATTTTGATGATTTTTGGGTCCACTTATTCTTGTGAGCATCAGATATTCTCCAGCGTGAATGATATAAAATGCAAGCTAAGAAGTCACCTTAATTATGTAAGCTTGGAATCATGTTTAAAATTGAAGACTTCCAACTACTCACTGAGCATGAAGTAACTCTGGAAATGCAGTGTCAAAAGTCTCATTAAATTGTTTTACAGTGGGTACGGAAAGTATTCAGACCCCCTTCAATTTTTCACTCTTTGTTATATTGCAGCCATTTGCTAAAATCATTTAAATTAATTTTTTTCCTCATTAACGTACACACAGCACCCCATATTGACAGACAAAAAAAAATATTTTTTGAAATTGTTGCAGATTTATTAAAAAAGAAAAACTGAACTATCACATGGTCCCAAGTATTCAGACCCTTTGCTCAGTATTTAGTAGAAGCACCATTTTGAGCTAATACAGCCATGAGTCTTCTTGGGAAAGATGCAATAAGTTTTTCACATCTGGATTTGGGGATCCTCTGCCATTCCTCCTTGCAGATCCTCTCCAGTTCTGTCAGGTTGGATGGTAAACGTTGGTGGACAACCATTTTAGGTCTCTCCAGAGATGCTCAATTGGGTTTAAGTCAGGGCTCTGGCTGGGCCATTCAAGAACAGTCACAGAGTTGTTGTGAAGCCACTCCTTCGTTATTTTAGCTGTGTGCTTAGGGTCATTGTCTTGTTGGAAGGTAAACCTTCGGCCCAGTCTGAGGGCATTAGCACTCTGGAGAAGGTTTTTGTCCAGGATATCCCTGTACTTGACCGTCATCCTGTCCCTGCAGCTGAAAAACACCCCCACAGCATGATGCTGCCACCGCCATGCTTCACTGTGGGGACTGTATTGGACAAGTGATGAGCAGTGCCTGGTTGTCTCCACACACTGAGGAGAGGCAAGACACATGACAGCCCGCATGGAGTTTGCTAAAAGACACCCAAAGGACTCTGAGATGATGAGAAATAAGATTCTCTGGTCTGATGAGACCAAGATAGAACTTTTTGGCCTTAATTCTAATTGGTATGTGTGGAGACAACCAGGCACTGCTCATCACTTGTCCAATACAGTCCCCACAGTGAAGCATGGCGGTGGCAGCATCATACTGTGGGGGTGTTTTTTTTCCGCTCTAGGGACAGACAGGAAGACTGGTTGCAATCGAGGGAAAGATTAATGCGGCCAAGTACAGGGATATCCTGGACAAAAACCTTCTCCAGAGTGCTAAGGACCTCAGACTGGGCCGAAGGTTTACCTTCCAACAAGACAATGACCCTAAGCACACAG
Source organism: Polypterus senegalus (assembly GCF_016835505.1). NCBI lineage: Eukaryota > Metazoa > Chordata > Cladistia > Polypteriformes > Polypteridae > Polypterus > Polypterus senegalus. The sequence continues at coordinate 43,909,619 of NC_053162.1, forward strand.
CTAAAATAATGAAGGAGTGGCTTCATTATTACTATAACATGAAAAAAGCTTCTCTTTTAGTTATGTGTTCAACATTTCTTGCCTCGTATTTTCTGTCAATCCTACATTTACACAGATCGCTGTAGACACGGAACTCACATGAAATGTATGTATTCCAAATAAAGATATGCTATTTAGCCTATACAATTCCAGACACCTAATTCCCAGATAAAGTGACTTCAGCTCTGAGAGTTTTGCATCTGACTTTACTTCAGCTGCCTTGGTGGGGGATGGGATAGCAGGCTACTTGCTGCTTGTGCTAAGTGATCCATTTGCAAAACAAAGACACTGCTGAAAAGGTGCAAGAGAATTTAAGGTGGGCCCAACATTATGAATATTTTTATAGACTTCAGGTATTCTAGTGTTAATTAGAAGTCAAATTTGGGAACCGCTCCCAGAATATCTTCATGCATCTTTCCCATTTGCTATCGCTGTTGTATATTCACCTTCATCAATATTTGACATGTTGCAGAAGTTCCCTAGTTTTTTCACAAGTTCTTTCCTAATAACTACATTTATATTTCTTAAATGAACATCTTGAAACCCCTAACATATTTTCTACAAATAAGGTTTGTACTCACATCATGCAAACTACCCTTCACACTTCTACACCTTTTATACATCTACATACTACATTCTATGTATTGGGTTTCTCACAACACCACTACAACAAACACCATATGCATCAACAATTTCCATGCCTCCTGTCTCTTCAACTCCATATATCACCTTGGTATTTCCTGCATTTGCCTTGAGGACTTTCAGTTCTAAAGTAAATTTCCCTTTCAGTGTTTCCTGCTTCTGAGATTCATTGAACTCATATGGCAATCTTTCACATGCCTAATTGGTGAGTAGCTCCATCACTGTCACAAAAAGTAGTGGACTGAGCCTTCTCACCATTTGCATTCCTAATACCAAAATTGAAGCCCTCAAGAACTACATCATAACCATCATCATTTGCTCCCTTTCAAAGTTGCCACCCATTGCAATAATTTTCCCATGAGTCCCCCTGACAATACCACTATCAACCTGTCCCTTCATCGTTTATGCCTATCAGCTGGTTACCAACAATCATTTTGAAAACCATAAAATACTCACCTCACCTCCACCACTTTTACTGAGTAATATGTTTAGGATTATGTCAAATAGATTTAATTGCATAGATTGTAGTGGGTAATCAATTAATATCAAGGTTGAACTGTTATACACATTTAAGACCATATTATAATATTCTAACAGATATGATACTGCCTATGTTTCCTTATGCATTTACAGTATACTTCACCTTACAAGAATAATTTCTTATTTTAGTCAAATATATGTACAATTTTATATAGTGAAGAAAAACCCTCTGATAAAAATAGCTTACCATATAAATATTACTTGTTATCTGCAATGACAATTTCAAGTAATGTTTAGAATCTATTGCTTTTTAAATTTAATTTTTCAAAGGAAGAGTTTTGCTGGATGTAAACTAACTACTCACTTTGCTTTTTTTTTTTTGGCAATCTCAATGTACACACTGAGTGTCTGATGGCATTGATCATAATTGTCCATTTGAAGAAATTTTTAATGTAGTTTTGTTACATTTTAAGGAAGAAGCTTTTATTTTAATTGTCCTGCAATTTATTAAAAATATTCATCATGAGTAATATTATTAAAATGACACTTCCTAAACACATTTGCCGATTTCAGAAATGCCAGTGGCAGAGAAAACGCTAGCAATAGCAATGTTCCTTATTCAGTGTCTCCCCTATGATCCATGTAGTAGTAAATACTTACCTCATGCAAGAGATTAAATTCCAACTATCAGCTATTTTATTATTTTGTGAATAAAGAAAATGGGATAATTGAATAACAGTTATACTCCGCTTTGCCATGATGACCTTCTATCTCAACTTACATTTGGCTTTTTAGATTCAGATGCACAAAGCAGAAAATTCATTGAATGTGTGGCAGTAATTACTTAATTGCATTCTTATTCTCTGGATAACTGCAGTAGTAAAACAAAAATCAGAGATTGAGTTAGTTTGGGAGCGAGTGCTTATATAAGGACACTGACTTTCTTTTCAGTGTTCATTCAGTGATCTATTGTGAGTGGTATATTTCAGCTTTATTTCATGCTAATCATCTGCTGTTTATTTTTTATGCATCTTGGAAAGATGGCAGTGGTTGTTTCCAAGCAGGATTTCCTCACCAGGAAAGAAAAGGACAGCAAGTTGTCTTTTGGGGTATCTTTATTCACCCTAAAATGCCCTTTTCAGTAGTTGTAGTCTGATCCTTTTATATACAGTATATCTGATTCACATAGAGTTCCATGAGACCTTTATTAGTTGTTGAACCTGAATGTGATTTAAAGCTTAGATATAAAGGTGTGTATGTTTCATTCAAGGAAACATTCCTATGCTCTGAAATAGCATGTTGCATAATCTTGCCAAAATTTGAATTGGCAAATAAAAAATCTTTTGCACGGCAAAACATTGTAAATCCTTTCTACGTGTATCACAGTTGTACTGTACATGTTGTTTTATTCTTCATTGGGGTGATGTTCATGGTGACTTATTGGTTTTGGTAGACCAGGCCAATGTATCTTTAGCAGCAACCTTCTGGGTAATTTTCAGGTGCTCCTGTAGCAGCAGTTCAGAGAGAGTGTGCTTTCAACAGATCATTACTATTACACTGCCTGATGGGGGCATATGTTCATTATACACCTAGATCAAATCAGCTTGAATCTGGAAAAGCAGCAGCTCTGCTTCAGTTACTTTCCATTTTGCTGAACCTTTGTACCCTATCTTGAACAGTAAGCCTAGCAACCCTGGCAAAAACCTGATTTTAGAAAACCCTTGTAATATTCAAGATTATCTGAACTTGTTCAATGAAAACAGTGTATTAGTGGTTAAGAAAAGCTAAGAGCAGAATTGCTAATCTGTACAATTCTATGCATTTATTTTTTATCCACATAAACTGATTTGTGGTCAGAATATTTTATTAAAAATTTGCAGAGGAACCAATATTGAGTGTGGAACTTTGCATTATGCTATGCTTCAATGTTTTGTTTTGCTATATTATGTTTCTTTAAATAATTAATTTGTATAAAAATATCAAATAATATCTGGCAGATTAAATTATAGGGTAATGTTTGGATATACTCAAGTGATCAGTGTTGTATATTTATTGTTAGGTGTCTTACTGCTAATCTTATTATAGGGAGTTTTTATGCAGAGCTTAGTCTGTAATATGTTATTAATGGTGGTGTTCTACAAAATAGTGCAAAGACTACAGCTGATATAGTGTTTGAATACATTAAAACCTATTTGTAGTCATAAAACAAAAATTCAGGACTTCCACAAGAATTTATAGATACTGATATATTAAGAGTGAATTATATTAGTAAGAGTAAATTATACAATTATGTTTTTTTTCTGGTAGAACATAACAGTTGTACTTTTGATTAGAAGCTACCTACTGTTTTTCATTATTTTAGAAACAGGGTGTTTCTCGCAGCAGAGCATCAAGTATCAGCTTGACAGTGGAGCATGCTTTGGAGAGTTTTGATTTCCTAAACACATCTGATTTGGAGGATGGTGGTTCTGAGGGATCAGAGGCGGAGACACATCAACCTGATAGGTGGGTTGCTCATATAAATCTTGTACATGTTGTCTGAACTTTGCTAGATGTTAATTTGTAGGGAAATTAATAGCTCAAAGATATTTAAGTAGAATTTACACCTTCTGGTGTTACAGTTCTATTTGAGAAGGAGTTCCCAAAGAAGCTTGCAAAAAGTAAGTTTAGAGCAAAAAAGTAATGCCTGCAGGGAGACAAAGATTCCAAACAGTATTCTTGAAAAGTTTTATGTGTATATTCAATTAATGGATTACATGTTTTATAATTTTTTTTTTCTTAGTGGCTTTACATCTTCTGTTTTAAAGATTCTGTATAATTAAAAGATCGCAGTATTTGAAAATTTGGACCTTATGTCTAGGTGTGTTGTATATATTTGAGAAATAAATAATATGCACATTATTCCTAGGGCTGAGGCATGAATTATAGCATAAAGAAGGCAAATGGCTTATATTATAGTTTGGTTAATATCATCTATCCATCCATTTATTTACTAATTTGTTTTTTTTTTCTTTCCGATTCTGTGTCATGGGAACCTGGTGCTCGCCATTGACTACTCTAGGAGCAGGTGGAAAGAAAATCTGCACTGTGCAATAATCCATTACAGGATAGACCCACTCATTACCAGACCAGTTTATAGACACCAGTTAATGTACCACACATGTCTTAAGGTGAAAACTTGCCACATGGCAGTGGAGATCTACACACAATGTTTGGGGCAGGATGCAAATACAAGACACTGTAAGGCAACAGTGCCACCTACCTATTAAACTCAAAACCATTTCCCCAGCTTCTTACCATCTAACTGTTCCAAACATCCACCTACTTCTTACTTAATCTTAGGTCTGTCTTCTTTCCATCACGTTTGTGGTGTTTATTTCGTAAAGATTGATCAGTCTTTTATTAATTAAATATCTCTTATTTTGTGAAAACAATTAAAAGCCAGTATTCAGCCAAAATTGTACAAGCTGAAGAAAGACAAGCCCCTGGCTGGTACTTTTAAATAAGCAAATTTAAAATGGTGACTACTGTTTTATTTTGTGTCCCAAGATGAAAGTCTCCTGTTTATCCATGATTTAAGAATTATTACAAATAGAATGAACTACTATAGAAGAGCCTTGTTTTAGAATACTTAACATTGCTCTACAACATCTGGTTAGTGGGGATTGAAAAGGGCCGTTTCAATTACCTTACTGGAAACTATTTATTATTAGCCCAGTCAGAGACAATAACAGTATTTTTTCAGTTTGTTTTGACCTAAGCAAAATAGTGGTAATCACTGCATGTTATGCATATTGTAGTTCAGTCATCAGAGTAGTATTAACAATTTTTTTCTCAGCTGAATATATCATGTCTGTCATTTAAGAGTCTGCTTTGTTGAATGTCCCATCTTAGTTCCAGTCATGAAAGCTCTTTTATTTGTGTGTTTTATTAAGTGTATTATTTTAGCACACTTTGAAGTATTCAGTACAACTTCAGATCATCTTGAATAAAGTCTAATATAATAAGGCTTATAAATAAAACTAGCAAAACTTCGCAACGGAGAAGTAGTGTGTTAAAGAAGTTATGAAAAAGAAAAGGAAACATTTTAAAAATAACGTAACATGATTGTCAATGTAATTGTTTTGTCACTGTTATGAGTGTTGCTGTCATATATATATATATAGATATAGATATAGATATACATATAGAGAGATGATATATATATAGCGATAGATAGATAGATATATATATATATAGATAGATAGACATATATATATATATATATATATATAGATAGATAGATAGATAGATAGACATATATATATATATATAGATATAGATAGATAGACATATATATATATATATAGATATATACATACACATATCAATATACTGTATGTATATATATATATACACACATATACACTGTATATAACAAAATCCCTAAACCTTGTGAGAATTACTGCTTTTAAATTTTTATTAAGAAGAAAAGAAAACCTTATTAAACTGAGGGAAAATATACCAATAACTATTTGTTAAGGATCTCTGTATTCTACGTTGTCAGTTCAGCACTCCAGTTGTAATATGACCAAGCTGTGCGAGCTTACTCTTGAGAATGCAACGTATAGTTGTCCAGGAGAAAAGCAATCTTGCCTCAAATCAATGGCAACCTTTTGTAGGGTCTGTCCCTGAGACTTATTACTTGTCATCGTAAGCAGAGCCTTACTGGAAATTGGAGGTATTTGAATTGAAATGGGAGATCAGAGGGCATAACTGGGATGTGAGGAATACATTCAGAGTGTGGAGAAACTCTAGAGACAGCATGTGTATTAACTTGTGGATTTTTCTGTGAGTATTTGGTGGCAGCGTGACGAAGTTGCTTCCACAAGACAGCGTTAGCTGTGGAGCTCAGCTCGGAGCATATTCTTTTCCTAGCTTGTCAATTGTGTAATGAGTTTTTGAACAGGTTTGATTAATGGAAGTGATCACTCGTACTGCGTTCAGTCAGTTCATGTGAGCTGCTCTCTTGTGTGATGTTGCGATGTCCACGGTTTTATTTAATGTTAGCTCGCTACAGCAATTTTAACTCCGTTACAAAGTGATCCAAAGTCTCGTTTATACCTCGTGTCTTCTCATTAAACTTGTATCTCGCGAATATGTTATTCGTCGTAGGCATGACTAACGGCAGCGGGAGTGTGTCTATAAAGTTCATTTAAACTTACGGTTTACACTGTGCTTTGTTTCCGCAGTAGCTGCACTTATGAATATGCTTGCATGCATTTTTTTCTTCAGCGCTCTTTGGAGCTCTTCCTTGTTTTCTACGTACTGCATTCACAGTCAGTTCATGTGATTACGTGGGAGGTGTGATGAAGCGACACGCAACTCCGCCTCCCACGGCCATCGAGCTGCAGTCTATTACAGTATATGGATAAAAATAGGTTCCCATTATGACCATTACGCATAGAATTTCGAAATGAAACATGCCCAACTTTTGTAAGAAAGCTGTAAGGAATGAGCCTGCCAAATGTCAGCCTTCTACCTACACGGGAAGTTGGAGAATTAGTGATGAGTCAGTCAGTCAGTCAGTGAGGGCTTTGCCTTTTATTAGTATAGATTATTTCACTTCCAACAGAGAACAAATGTAGAGGTTCCTTACATTTGCAAAATCTTGCTGAGTATCAAGTAACTTTTATTGCTTATTAAATATAGTGCACAAGAGCCAATATGTAAAGATACATGCCCAGTTTGTATTTGAATGTTCAGGTTGATAACAACCACATAGCATACTAAGAAGAGTTTTAGAATGTGGATGGCACAAAGATTTGGCATTGATAGTAAAGGTATTGCTGCATCAGACAGAAGGGTGGGCTTAAAAACTGTCCTTTTCCTCTTTAACCCAGCATTTATGTTTTTATTTGTTTCTTTGTTTATTTTCTTTTTAGCATTCCCCATAGTAGTGGAGCAAGCAGCAAGGATAGCAGAATAGCAGAGATTTCAACAGAAGATATTTGGGCTTTTCCAATTTCTGGAGGGGCTCCAGAATCCATGACAACTGGGAGTGAATCATTGGATCGTGCCTTGGTGGTCCACCTGACGAACTGCATAAATCTGCTTCTGGTATGTTTAGAAAGAAGCTGTAGAAATGATTTCTTTTTTGTTTCCTAATTACATTTGATTAAATCTTTGCATAGCTTATTATAAAGGAATAACACACTATAATAAGGAAACTTATAAATAAGGCAAAACACACATTTCAAAACACAAACAATTAAATTATATTGAAATATATATATATATGTACGAAGATAGAAGTATATAAATACAAAATATAAGGTGTTCCCAAGACCCACTGTTGATTATATTTAACATGTCTTGCAGCAAAACATAACAGCCCCAGTCAAAAAAAAATTGCAGTTTTACAAGTGCCAAGAAAAATACAAAGGAAGATATTTGAGAAATGTGTATAAAAATGTACAAAATGAAAAAATAAAGAAATAAAAATACATAACCATCAGAAAATAGATACAACTTGAATAACACTATATATAAACAGACTAATCAGAAAAAACAGTTCCACTTCAATTAAATTAAACCATTCAGTCCTGGATTTATACAGAATACAAATGTAAAAAAGATCTTTTGTAGCCTAACTAGGCATCACATTAAGAGAAAACAAACACAGTATCAATCGAATCCTGCCGTTTCACATGTGGTAAAGTGTGGATCTGGCTGACACATTTTGAGGAAAAAAACTTCTTCAGGGCACAGCAACCCAATATTAACTTTAAAAAAAATATATAAAACATTAAACAGTGAGGAAAATACTCATATACAAATATATGCATCTCACATCAGGGGTGTGGAAATCAAATTTATTTCTTCTTGTCCACGGACAAGTAAACTTAGAAAATCCACTTGTCCGCCAGTTAAATTCACTTGCCCATAAACAAATAACAAAAATAGTTTATTGATACCAAAACTGCCTTCCATTTTAAAACTGAAAAAAGTTCTTTCAGGGAGTAATATTTTGCCACCTTGCTCTAGAACATTATATAAAAGATTCCCTTATTTTAACTGGCTAATAAACAATGCCTTCATTATAGCTACACTAGTTCTTTTTTCATATATTACAGTTACATAACAGAACACTGTCCTGATTCATTTTCTGCCATGTTCTTCAGCTTTTGTCTTGCAACATCTTCTCCCCCAAGAATCTTTACTATCTCAGGCAGCATTGACTGAATGCTGTTCATTTCTGCTTGAGCTGAACTGCATGGTTCCTGGACTGATGGTCCTGCAGAAGTGGATGCTGATGATTTTTCAGGTTTTTTTTTATGAGTGATGTACCTGTTGCCAAATGACAGCCTGAATTCCACAGCTGGTCGTGGGTCAAACTCTTCTAAAGAAGCAGTATTGAACAGCCTAGCATAACGCTCAACCTCCGAGCATTCAGCTTTAGAAAACGCTTTTTCAATTGAACCAATTTTTTTCTTACTTTTAGACTCATGTCTCTATCTGACGTACTAAACCCCCAGTTCCTATCCTTTTTCTTTCTGCACATAACCAATCACCACACAATAAACGTATTTGTGAAATTAAAACTAGTTATAAGCTTAGACCTCTGAATGAATGGCATAACTAAACATGTATAACGAAAAATTTTTTCGTACGTAAGATAGACACAGCAAACATGCAATAAAGAAAGCCTGCTCAGAAAAACATCCATTGAATTCTGCGTTTGTGTCTCCGACCTCCATCCAGACCACGAACCCAACATTTACACAATATTTCAGTTAAACCTGTGCGATACCCATTCAAATGTCCAGTTTTTTGGAGCCTCGTCACACCTGCCATAAACTTCTCCACACTGAACGTAGACCTGAGGACCCCTTAATGCAAGGGAGCAGCACTTCAGCCACGCCACCGTGCCCCCCGCCACCCATGTCTAATACATGCTTTTAATGCATTTCATCGTGAAAAAGATAAAGTATTTATCTTAGTATTCTGAATGTTCATTGAGCAAGAATATCATGAAGTCAATGTGCAGTGACTGCTGCCGGCGCTTTCTCAGTGTAATTTCAGCACGCAGAAATTAACAACTGGGTCGGGGAACACTTAATATAAAGCATTTAATGTGCTACATTAATTTATGACGGGGTTTGAGAAAATCTAGTGAATAAAACATTCATTTTAAGATGAAATTTAATTTGCGACATTCTACTTATAAAATAAACTACGAAAATAAAGTGAAAATGTCGACTTTAATCTCGACATTTACATTTTTTTTTTTGTCTTCACTGTGTCCGTATTTTTTTCACCGTGGCCTTAATACGCTCCCGTAGGTTTTTCAGGGCCTGTTGTCCCAGTTTTAATCAAGCAATGATCCATTTCTCATCCGCGATGCTACTTGTTTCAATTGTATCCGAGAACAACGTGCAGTGCATTATGGGTTACACAGGTAATTCCTAATGCCGTATTTGAAATTCCGTAAGATGGTATATTTCCAAAGAAGTAAATATTACAGATGTTGTCGGGGAAAAAAATATTTTTATTGATATTTCATAACATTTGGAAACCGTTAGAATGTTTTTTTCTTTATTTTTAATAAACTGACAGCGCGAAACCAACTTGTTTTATATGAAAAATTCTCTAATCAAAAACGATCTATAGACAGCTCATTAAAACTGATGTCACGCAATACATTTCTTAACTCCTCAATATATCACAACCTACGCGAAATCGCAAATTTCAGGAAAGATTAACTGCCTAACAAGCTTTATGTGGAGAAAACAATTGCATTGTAGGTGAAATGACTGCATTTTTATGTGGAAAAAATGAATTTTATCAATAATATATAAAAGTTATCGATTATAATGAAAAATCATCAAATTACATCGTAATGTCGGCATGAAAAAAATAACCGCATCTCCAAGCGTGTAAATAGTAGGGTAAAATACTTATGTAAGACCACAACAGTGATTCCCCTTTGAAAACTCAGCCGTCATTTTGTAAACAATATTGAATAACAATTTGAGACATGAAGAACATGCCTAAGTAGACTGTTTCTGCATGAAGTACGTACCCAAATGTTTAAAATTTGAAACTAGTGGTAAAAACTTGCCCTGCACAGCACTTACTGTATAATTCTTTTTTCTCCAGAAAATTGCACTTGTCCGCGGACAACTGAAACCAGAAAAACACGCTTGTCCTACGGTCAATTTACCTGAGTCGGGCGTTGGATTTCGCACCCCTGCACATCAAACAATAAGTACTACCTAATGTATAAAGACAGTAGCTCACACAAGTAAATCTATCTATCAACTGACAAAAAACGAAAGCTGTATGAAAAATAAAAGTAAAGAATAATCATAAATCAATAAAAACAAATGTTTAGGCCCAAAAGGAAGAAAATTATTTAACCAGAAGTGAAACTTACCTCATCAATGTATAAATAAATGATGAAAATATCTCGACAGAAGGGCATGTACCTAGCTGAAGAAAAACCAAACATAACACACACTTAATAAAATAAAACACAAAGACAGCAATTACATATAGAATGATGATAATGAAAACACAGTTTACCTCACACAATCAAAACAGACCAACAAAAAGTCAACACTGTCTGAGCGGAAATTGAAAGCAAGAAGATGCAGGGCTATATCACGGAAAACACGCCCAATCTAATGACTTGTTAAGACCAGTGGGATGTAAAGTTTTTTAATTGAAAAATCCATTTTGCTTCCTTACATAACAATACGTTATCAAAGTTACACCGACAGGGATGTGGTTTTACTATTTCAAGGACGGTGAATCTAAGGGTCTGAAGCTTTGTGATTATTAGTAATGAAGTGCCTAGATACAGGATGGGATGTTTCAAAGATTTGGACGTAATATTGCTTTTATGTTTTGCAATATGACGAAGAATAGAGTGTGGGGTTTTACCTATGTATAGCAAAGGGCAGGGATATATACATAGATCACATCTTTGGAACTTCAATTCGATCTGTGTTTGAGAAAAATATCACCCTCTGGAGTGAAGATTAAATTACCTTTTAAAATATTTGCGCAATAACTGCAATTCAAACAGGGAAAATGTCCAGGGAAAATATGTTCAGGTTTTGTCACAGAGTGAGTAGAAATAGCCACACGTAAATAATTAACTACATGATTCCGACTCCAAGTAAAAAGCAAACCTATGAGGATAAGACAAACCAGGTTGTAAAGATAATATATGCCAATGTTTTAAGATAATGCAGTTCATCTGATTAGCATAACTAGAATACATGAAATTGCACACTGTCCTATTGGTAGTTATAGATACTTTCTTAAATGTAAGTTATACCTCCTTATTCATGTAAATCACATTTTTAAATGCCATCTTAATGCAGGCTTTTGAGTAGCCTCTATTCAAAAAAAGGGCTGTCATAACCCTAGCTTGACTAGTGTAATCATCCCTTTCATAGCAAATATGACAAATACGAAAGAACTGACACACAGGTAGGTTACTGATTATGGATCTGAGATGAAAATCTGAAGCATTTAATAAGGTATTGCGATCAGTGGGTTTGTGATACAAAGAAAATCTAAAAGAGGTGTTCCGCACTTGTACATCAATATCTAAAAACAAAATCGAACTAACACTGTAAGTGTGAAGGATAAATTAGGGTTGCAGTTATTTACATAACTAAAAAACTCAATAAAGCATCTAAATTGCCCTTCCAAATCAAAAAATGTCATCAATGTAATTGGAGCCAAATTATTAAATAATCAATAAAAGGATTCTCCAAAGAAAAAATAAATTGTTGTTCAAATATTGACATATATAAATTAGCTATACCAGGGCTGAAGACAGCTCCCATCACCACTCCTTTGTGCTAGCGATAAAAATGATAATTAAATGCAAAAGAATTCCAGCCTAAAGCAATTTGTAAAAGTTGTACAATTAAATCAATCATATTACTTCGATAGGCCGATAGTTGTAATAAGGTAGTCTGGATTGTGAGAAGAGCAGCATCCTGAGGGATGTTAATATATAAGGAAGTAATTTCCATGATAGTCATCTTCATATCCTATATTCTGTAACAGTTGAATGAAGGGTACAGAATCTCTAACATTGTGAACGTGACAACGACACAAACAGTGAAAGATGAAAATCAATAAATTGAGTTAGCGGTTGTAAAATTGAATTCATGGCAGAAACTATAGTGCGGCCAGGAGCATTCTCAAGATTCTGATGTATCTTAGGCAACAAGTAAAAGATTGGGATACTTAGTATGAAAATTGCATAAAAGATGTTGCAGTTTTTTTTGTAATTGTGTTACCTAACATGGCATGTTTGATCTTTGAAAAAGAGGTGTAGGATCTCTCTTAAGTAACTCGAAAGATGAAGTGTCACTTAATTGTTTGAGACCCTCCTGTATATATAGAGAGAAGTATCCATAAAAACAATATCACACTCCCTTTGTCAGCTGGCAATATTATAATATTGGAATAATTTTTCAAATCATTTAGCACATTTCATTCATCTCTAGATATATTAGTAAATGTTTCATGTATAATTTGTTCCATGTTATCTATGTCTCTAATCGGTAAACGGTAAAATGTATCAATTTCTGGACTTGCCTGACCAGGAGGCATACATTTGGATTTTGGAGAAACTACAATGTTTTCTTGATTGGAGCTGTTATTTTTTGTTGCATGACATGTTAGATAGTCTGAAGTGGGTAGTGTATTAGGCCTTGTATTTATATACAGTAATCCATCCTTGATCGCGGGGGTTGCGTTCCAGGTGAAAATCCGCAAAGTAGAAGCCATATGTTTGTGTGGTTATTTTTATATATTTTAAGCCCTTATAAACTCTCCACACTGTTAACATTATTAGAGCCCTCTAGACATGAAATAACACCCTTTAATCAAAAGTTTAAACTGTGCTCCATGACAAGACAGAGATGACAGTTATTTCTCACAATCAAAAAAATGCAAACATATCTTCCTCTTCAATGGAATGCGTGTCAGGAAGAGAGAGAGAGAGAGAGAGAGAGAGAGAGACACAGACTCACACACACACACACACCACACACACACCGCGTGAGAGAAAAGCAAACAATTAAAAATCAATACGTGCTATTGGGCTTTTAAGTATGCCGAGCACCGCGATAAAGCGGCCGCAAAGAAGGGATCAATGTGAAAGTAGTTTTTCAGCATTTTTCAGAGGAGCGTCCATATCCTCTAGGCAAACAGCCTCTGTCCAAACAACCCCTCTGCTCACACCTCCTCCGTCAGGCGCAGAGAATTTCAGAGAGAGTGAGAGAGACAGAGAAAACCAAACAATCAAGCACCACACGGGAAACATATCTTATATCATTGAGGAGTTTTATTTAATACGTAATACATGCTCTGATTGGGTAGCTTCTAAGCCATCCGCCAATAGTGTCCCTTGTATGAAATCAACTGGGCAAACCAACTGAATAAGCATGTGCCATAAATTTAAAGACCCATTGTCCAGCGAAAAATCCGTGATATATATTTGGACATGCTTACATTTAAAATCCGCTATAGAGTGAAGTCGCGAAAGTCGAAGCGCGATATAGCGAGGGATCACTGTACTTTATTTTTGTACATGTATATTTCATTAAAATTTAGTTGATATGTATGCTGTACCTTATTTATAATAAAGTATGTTATTACTTTATTTTAAGCTATGCAAAGATTTAATTAAATAGACTGATTTATTTCACAAATTATCTTGTATTTGTTAGATTCTGCTTACCTCTCTGTGTAATTGTACCCTTAGTAAGCAGGTTATTTTTTTGCATTTTGCCAATGTTACATTGAAGGTCATATACATCGTCACATTTGTTCCATTAATAAATGTTTAGAAGTGTATTTTCCTACTGTTCAAAACAAGATTTACCTTTTTATATTTTAAACTAGACTTGATTTTATACTGGTGTAGCTTATTTGGGTGTGTCAGTACTATGTCACTAATTGAGCAATTTTCTAGGGTTTTTTTTTCTTTTTAACCAAATGCTAATATTATTAGACAGCAGTTTGATGTAGTACAGTGATCCCTCGCTATATCGCGCTTCGACTTTCGCGGCTTCACTCCATCGTGGATTTTAAATGTAAGCATATCTGAATATATATCACAGATTTTTCTCTGGTTCATGGATTTCTGCGGACAACGGGTCTTTTAATTTATGGTATATGCTTCCTCAGTTTGTTTGCCCAGTTGATTTTATACAAGGGATGCTATTGGCGGATGGCTGAGAAGCTACCCAATCAGAGCACGTATTATGTATTAAATAAAACTCTTCAATGATATACGATATGCTTCCCGCGCGGTCCTTCGCACACTGTACTGTATAACTGCGGAGAATATTTTATAAACAGTGTGGGAGAGTTTCTAAGGGCTTAAAATATATAAAAATAACCATACAAACATATGGTTTCTACTTCGCGGATTTTCACCTATCGCGGAGGGTTTTGGAATGCAACCCCCGCAATTGAGAAGGAATTACTGTAATTATGACTTTGCACCTTGGACTTCAAACCTTGAGGTTGTCGGTTCAAAAACCTTTTAACTGACAGTGTGTGATCATTAGCAAGTGGAACAGCAAAAGAAATTTAACAAATTGTATCTCAAATGTTGTATGTTTCCTAGGATAACATAACTGGGAGAATAAAACTGAATAAAAAAAAAACAACGCTTACCTTTTACAAGCACCATATATTTACACCGGCTGTTACAGATTCAAATCAAATGTGTTTTTTTTTTCTGAAATAGTATGAATAAGAGCAGTTTACTTCTTTTTCTGCAGTGTTATTCGAATTAAAAGTGCACTTGTTTCGTTATACATGTACCTTTTGTGAAAGTGTTTGATATTTGGACTTCTGGCTTCACGCAATATACACGTCATGTCTACATTTTGTCAATTATTACTAAAACATGACAAACGTTTCTGTTTTAACAATGTGTTTACATAGATTGTTATAGACATGGAACACATATGAACTGCATGTATTGCAAATAACAATATAGTATTTATAAAATGTGTCATTTTGCTTGACTTCTCACTCTATACAACTCTAAGCAACTGACACGCAGGTAAACAGACTTGAGCTGAGAAAACCTTGTGCGGCGTTGGGGGGATGTGATAGTAGGCTGCTTGCTGCTTATTGACACATTTAAAAGACAAAAGACACTGACAGAAAGGTGTGGAGGGATTTCAGGTGGGACGGATTTACGAATTTTTTCGTAGGTGTTGGTAATTCTAGTGTTAATCTTAACTTTTTTTTTTTTTTACCTGTCTATCATCTTGTAAAGCAATTTGAGCTACATTGTTGTATGAAAATGTGCTCTATAGAAAAATGTTGTTGTTGCTAAATTTATTTATTTTTTTATTATTTTTTGTCCAGCATCTTGGAACATACGGACCTTTGCGGTGCAAGGAAATGTATGCACTCGACAAGCTGATGAGAGAAGCTAGGGTCATAGAGGTCATTGGCAAAGTAAGCGAAGAAAAGGCTGGGGTTGTAAATTCTGCTGAAGAAGGTAAGGACCTCTTTTAGATATTATCAGTATGTTAATATCATTTAATATCCCATTTGGAGCTCTCTATGTAATAAAGTAATAGAAGTATGGTTTATTAAATGCATTGTACTTCTGGCCAAGTGCTCATTAGTTTTCCACTCTAGTCCGTCTGTACAGAGCCTGCCTTTATGGCTTAAGGCAAAATTGAAACCTGTTTGATTTTGTTGAGGTGACTCGCAGATTGGTTGGAAACTATCTTTGACTAAACATCTGCCAGTCATGGGAATGTGCCATGATTCCCATGGGCTATATAAGGTTATGTAAATGAAGTCTGTGACTGAAAACCACTGAAATGTTCTGTAATGTGATGGCCTTTAAATTCAATTCAAGCTAGGTTCATTGCGATGTGTAGACTTTTACCCTGGACTGTCTAAAACTGACTCCAGCCTTGTGCAGTTTGCTACTGGCATAGACTATGGTTTCCTGCCACCCAGAACAGGATTGAAAGGTTTGAGAATGAGTTTCAACTAAGAATGTAAGAGTTCCTGGAGAGCATATATAAACTTGCTGTAGAAAGGGGGCTCAACACAGAAGCTATCGTTAATCTTTTACCCCAACCCAAAGAGATATGTAGCAATGGAACTTTATTTTCACTCATCATTTTTCACAAAATGTTTTGTTTGATTTTGTCTGGAGCTGTGTAGTCCTTATAGAACAATGAACTAAAGAATCTTATGTTGTTCACTCCAGGAGAGAGTGTATTTTAATGTAACAGACTTACAAAATGTGCTTTCTAAGTGTTTATTTTCCTTTTAAAATTAAAATTATTTTAGCAATCACAATCTCTTTTGAAACTCTTCATATTTCAGTTCTGCCTCCTCTGGAGTCCAAACATGGAGCAGTGACGTTTTGGAATCAGTGTTCGGAGAGTTCAGATGTGTACATAGTCTCTGTGGAAACGTTTTTACTTAAGTTGAACTGCATTTTTGGTTCACAGCTCCCGGATAAGTACTTGAGCCTGGTTGACACAGGTGAGAATCGGAAAGGTAACTTTCTCTTAAAGGATCAGTCACTGTGTTTTAATTTTTAAAAAGTGTGCTTTTTATGGCTGACTGAAAACAAGAGAAATAAATTTTCATTAGGTATTTTGAACAAAGTAATCCATACTGATTATGCTACATTTTGACTTAACCACCTGCATGTTACATCGATTCAGTCTTCAGTTATCCAATTTCAGTAGTCACATGCTCACAGTGGCTGACAGGATTGGAACCTGGTATTGTACAATCACAGATGCATTTCTGCTTACCACTGTTCTTTGAGTATTTGTAGCTTTCTGATGATATCTTGAAAAAACTGGCCTTTTTCTTGTGACTTTGATCATTGATAAGGGGGAAAGCCTACAGAACTGCCATTAAAATTAGTGTTTTTGGCTTATTGCAACTCCAGAAAACTCCACATGTGTGAAAATCCCAGGAGACAAGCTGATTCTTGCATGGTAGAAAGTACTTATGGTAACAACAACCAGTGCACAGTTGTATACTCAACAATAAGAATACACAGAATGGAATCAAATAAAGTAAAAAAAAAAATGAAGGTTTGTAAACTGATAACAGTTTCTGATACAATAGTCTGATACCATATTTTTCACAAGTGTTCATATATGTGCCCACTTTTTTTTAAGCCCCTCCCTTCACATTTTATTTTTTTTTCCTCAGGATGTATTTGATTACACTATCATCAAGTACTTTATGTCCTATAATTCATTACAAATTTTATTTATGCCTAATAGAAAATAACATTACTCTGTGCATACTGTAATATATAATAAGGAAATAGTATACAAAGAAACAATAATGACAACATAAAGCTTTTTATTTTTATTGTAGAAACCATGCGGACAATTAGGGTTAGGGTTGAATGAAAAAATTAGGAACAAACCCTTTTAAAAAGGAAAAAAGTTACTGTGAGTCTGTGATGCCCTCATTTTCCAGTATATTTCCACCTCTTGTGACACTGTGTCTTATTGGTAGGCTACAGTTGTGGCCAAAAGTTTTGAGAATGACACAAGTATTGGTTTTCACAAAGTTTGCTGCTTCATGGTTTTTAGATATTTTTGTCAGATGTTTCTTTGGAATATTGAAGTATAATTACAAGCATTTCATACATCTCAAATGCTTTTATTGACAATTTAAGTTTATGCAGCGAGTCAATATGTGCTGGCCCTTTTTCTCAGGACCTCTGCAATTTGCCCTGGCATTCTGTCTATCACCTTTTGGGCCAAATCCTGACTGATGGCAACCCATTCTTACAAAGTCAATGCCTGGAGTTTGTCAGAATTTGTGGATTTTTGTTTTTCCATCCACCTGTTGAGGATTGACAACAAATTCCCAGTGAGATTAAGGTCTGGGGAGTTTCTTGGCCATGGACCCGAAATTTTGATGTTTTGTTCCCACTTAGTTATCACTTTTGCCTTATGCATCATGCTGGAAAAGGCATTGCATGTCACCAAACTGTTACTGGATGGTTGGGAACAGTTGCTCACAGAGGATGTATTGGTACAATGAAATGGATGTTTTGGCTGCCGTGAATCAGGATTTGGCCCAGAAGTTGAATGACAGCATGTCTGGGCAAATTGTAGAGGTCTTGAAATAGAAGACTGCAAATATTGACTCATTAACTTAATGTAATTGTCAATAAAAGCCTTGGAAACTTATGAAATGCTTGTACTGTAGATTCCAGAATATAAACCGAGAATTTCGACCTAGATTTTTGGCTTGGAGTTTGGGGGTCGGCTTATACAACGAGTATCGTTTCAAAATTTCCAGCGCAAGGCCGGTTTTGCCGATGAATACGGAAGTAATTAATGATGAAACCACAGCGCCAACGTTCAGATGAAGAAGTAACTTTGCATGCCGGTACTTTAAATTAAATAATTTATTCAAAAAAGTGTTTTAGTTGTTGATTTTATTAGTAAAATTTATAATAAATTATCGGGAAGTTTAAAATAAAAATTTTTGTTTTGATTTACGAGCAACATCTTGTGTTACGACCTGAATGCGGTCAATCACTTGCGCGATTGTAAACAAACAACCGAGAGCATTAGTAAGCGTCAGTCGGAGCCCAGATACATGTGTTTGTGGATCTAATTTCGGTCATTGCAGTGATTTACCTATATATATATATATATATATAATTTACTAAGACCATGGCAAGCAAGAAACGTAATTGCTAAGGAAGGAAGAGAAGGTAACGACGGTAAAGAAAGCGATCACAATCGAAACGAAGATGGAAATTGTGTGGAAATATGGAGTGCTGTTTGTGTGACTGATCTCGCTAATATGTACAGCATGTCAAAATCCACCATCTCGACAATTTTACAAAAAAAAGATTTGCATAAGGAGGCTCCTTCTAAACAATAACCACCTTCCATTTCATTCTCCTCCTCCTCCCTTCCTGCAGCCCAAAGATGTCAAATGGTGAGTACAGTATGAAATTGTTGTTTCTAGAATAGAATAGAATGCCTTGTTATTATTGTTACTATACACATGTACAATGAGATTAAAAGCATCTCCTTCAGTGCAGACATATGTGTAGAACACAACAAGCAAATAGACGAATGGTGCGAAAAGATGCAAAGAAGTTGCAAAAAAAAGTTCTGTATAGGGCTTGTATGGTGGTTTTTTTAGCCTTAGCATAACGCCGGATCTGCTGCTTCGCTTCTGCTTTCTTTCCCTCCTCCGTCTGCGTCGTCTCCTAGACCCGACAACAATCCACGGAGAGCCCGCTGGTCTCGCTATGTTGTCTGGGATGTTGTGTGTGTGATGAAAAACACTCGAAACAGATGTCTGGCTCTGGACACCGATGTCAATAAGGTTCTGACGGGTGTAGCGGATATTCGCCGAACCGATCGTGCACAAACAAGCAAAAAAAAAAAAAGTACAAAAACAACAAAAAAGTGCACTGAAAATGTGAGCTCTGAGCTTTTTATTATGAAAAGGTTAAGTAAGTGTTGCAGTGGGAGGTTTGGAACGCATTATGGGTTAGACTTTGCGAACGAAATAAGTTCGTAAGTCAAGGGTCCACTGTATTGCGTATTTAAGTTAATCAAATTTATAACTAGTCTCTTGAAATCCACCCGCTGATGTACAGTATTTGCGTGTATAGTTTCAACACAAAGGTTTCATTTTACCAAACTTCTCCGCAATCACTTCTTGGTTTCCATCAAAAATGCCGGCAGTCTCAAATTCTCGCCGATAAACATGATAAATATACCTGAAGAGACACTTTTAAGGAAATTTAGAAAATTTTAGAAAATTTTGCTTGGAGCAGGGGGTCAGCTTAAATACCGGTCATCGGCAAATACATGTAATTTAGTAGGTAGAGAAGGGGGTCGGCTTATATTCCAGGATCTACAGTAATTATACTTCAGTATACCATAAAAAAAAAAACCCTGAAGCAGCAAACTTTGTGAAAACCAATACTTGTCATTCTCAAAACTTTTGACCACGGCTGTAGAGCACATAGAGCTTTGCATTACACATCATATGCATGTATATCATTATCATCACAGCAGACACTCCTTTTATTTTCCCAAAGGCATAACAGTACTCAACCCTGCTATCATGAGTGGCAGAGCTGTACAGATTCTTTACATACATAAACAAAATGAAAATACATGTAAATGTGAAAGTAAGGAAGCAAATACCTTAGCAAATATTTAAAGATAGATAAACTTATCATAGCATCTGCATTTGACATTATAGTTATTACCACATAAATAATGTTGGCAAGGAAAATATATCAGTTGCCTGAAAAAAGCATTTCCGGGTTTGCAGCTGTTGTAAAGGTTTTCGTGAGTGAATTTGTATCAAAAAACATAAAAGTAACTAACAAATTGCTATGAAGAAAGATAGAGGTAAAACAAAGAGCTGACACTGACATTCGATTTAAGCTACCTTATGAGATGCTGGCACCACCTTAGGGTGTTTCCCAGTGGATTACTTGCATTTGTTTGGCTAAGAGCCAAAGCATTTGATCTCTTGATTGGCTAAAAAAGTCAGTAAGATGAAAACAGGATTCAGAATGGCTAATAATAATATCATTTAACATGCAAAGATTTCTTCTGGAAATGAGAATGACACTAACAAAATGCCACTGTCGCACAGCTGCTAACCACAGATTTAAATGACATATAGTGTTAAAAAGCTCAGAATGTCTGGTTATATAGGAAGTTTAATTTGTCTTTACATATCAAAATAGGTGATAAATGTAATGATAGGCAAATAGGAACAATTACAGCAATAGTGATCCCCCTGAGACACAGAGCTCACAGGCAGATTTGTCATTTTTTTATGAAAACTTGAGTGTCTTCATACGTTCAACTAAAATAAATAAACCCAGAATAAATGTCTGGATTTATAAAGCAATCCATAGGATAGAGACTGTACTTTATAACACAGATTTTTCCACGGTGACACGACACATACACAAGTGTGGCATGTACACTGTGTGCACAATTATTAGGCAAGTGAGTATTTTGACCATATCGTCATTTTTAATGCGTATATTCCAACTCCAAGCTGTATTAACTTGAATGCTTATTGGATTTAAGCACGTCAGGTGATGTGTATTTGTGTAATGAGGGAGGGTGTGGCCTAAGGAGATCAACACCCTATATCAAGGTGTGCAGAATTATTAGGCAGCTAGTTTTCCTCAGGCAAAATGGGCCAAAAAAGAGATTTAACTGACTCTGAAAAGTCAAAAATTGTAAAAAGTCTTTCAGAGGGATGCAGCACTTTTGGAATTGCTAAGATATTGGTGTGTGATCACAGAACCATCAAACATTTTGTTGCAAATAGTCAACAGGGTCGCAAGAAACGTGTTGAGAACAAAAGACGCAAATTAGCTGCCAAAGATTTGAGAAGAATCAAACGTGAAGCTACCAGGAACCCATTATCCTCCAGTACTTTCATATTCCAGAGCTGCAACCTACCTGGAGTGCCCAGAAGTACAAGGTGTTCAGTGCTCAAAGACATGGCCAAGGTAAGGAGGGCTGAAACCCAACCACCACTGAACAAGAAACATAAGTTGAAACGTCAAAACTGGGCCAAGAAATATCTGAAGACAGATTTTTTCAAAGGTTTTATGGACCGATGAGATGAGAGTGACTCTTGATGGACCAGATGGATGGACCTGTGGATCAGTAATGGGCACAGAGCTCCACTCCAACGTGGAGGTGGGGTACTGGTATGAGCTGGTATTTTTAAAGATGAGCTAGTTGGACCTTTTGCATTGAAGATGAACTCAAAATCAACTCCCAAACCTACTGCCAGTTTTTCGAAGACACTTTCTTCAAACAGTGATACAGGAAAAAGACCATGATTTTTATGCAGGCCAATGCTCCATCACTTGCATCGAAGTTCTCCACTGCATGGCCAGCCAGTAAAGGCCTTAAAGATGAAGGAATAATGACATGGCCCCCCTTCCTCATCTGACCTAAACCCTATCGAGAACTTGTGGGCACTTCTTAAATGCTAGATTTACGGGGGAGAAAAACACTACACCTCTCTGAAGAGTGTCTGGGAGGCTGTAGTCACTGCTCCACAAAATGCTGATCGTCAACAGATCAAGAAACTGACAGACTCTATGAATGGAAAGGCTTATGACTGTTATTGGAAAGAAGGGTGGCTATATTGGTCATTGATTGATTGATTTATTTTTTTTGAAATGTCAGAGATGTTTATTTGTAAATTTTGAGGTGTTTGTTTATTATTCTCACTATAACAGATGAAAATAAACAAGTGAGATGGGAAAATTTTCATTTTTCCTTTAGTTGCATAATAAATCTGCACATTAATAGTTGCCTAATAATTGTGCGCACATATGTATTCCCCTGATGATGTTCACACTCACATTTCCGTTGTGAAACATTCAGGTTTCAGGTTTATTAACATTTTGGATTGACTGATAGCACTGTGTTTGTTCCATATTAAAATTAATCCTCAAAAATACAACTTGCCTAATAATTCTGCACTCTCTGTATATGGAAACAGGAGATTCAACACTTGTTTTGCAAGAAGTGTATTGATGCAACAAACCAATGTAAAATAAAATTAAAAGTGTTGGTGAAAGTGATGACTATGTCAATGCTAGCACATTTGAAAACATAGATTCTATTCTCAAAACATTATTAAAATCGTTTACATAAAGTAAAAACTTTATGAATAAAATGCTGTTTTAGGAATTGTGTAGGGTGGTAATGTTTATGATCACCTAGAACAGGGATGCCCAATACGTCAATCACAATTGACCGGATGATCGCAAAGGTAGTGCAAGTAGATCGCGTTGCATTCAAAAAAAAAATAATTTTTTTTAATGTTAGTCTATCGTATATCCTCCCTATGGCATTTGCCACTTGATTGACATACAGAGTGGCCAGTCTGAGATCTCTTTTCACACTGGTCATCCCGCACGCACAATCAAACGTGCGAGCTACTGCAAAACTCCGGCTATCTAAGTGATCTAATTAGCCTTCCAATTTATATCGACTAAAGAAGGGATTTAAAAAAAAATTTGTTGGTTATGGGCTGGATGTGGAATTGGAAGAGGATTTTTTTTTCTCACAATGTCACAATCGAAGTGTGTTTGTCTGACCTGTCAATCTATCATTGCTATTCCAAAGAAGAAAAATGTGGAAAGGCACTTTCGAACAGTTCATAAAAACTACAAAACTGACTTCCTTCCGAAAAGCGATCTGAAAAAGAGGAAGGAGAGGGAACTAAAATCGCAGTTAATTGGACATCTGTCATTTTTCACTCGGCTGAATTCAAAAACAAAGGCAGACACACCGAAGCATCGTTCTGGGTGAGTCACTCGATCATTAAGCATAAGAAGTCCTTCCAAGATGGAGACATGATAAAAGATGCCTTTGTTGAGGCAGATGGCTAGGGAGAAAGAGAGATTTCAAGACCCCTGGCCGGAGAAAATGGAGTTTCTCCTTGTCATCAAACATGCAGAATACAAGCAACGTAATAACAATCAATGGCTGCTAGACTTGGTATTTTTTTCCAGATGTGACCAACATGTTGAATGAGCTTAATTTACAGCTGCAAGGAAAAGAGAAAAACATGGTCAATATGATTAACTCAGTTAATGCTTTCAAACGAAAAATGCAACATCTGTCCTCAAAGCTACAGCGCCTTGATTTGGGGAACATCCAAAACCTCGCATCAGAGCTGGAGACGCAATGGAAGGCGTGTGACCTGGTCATTTTAAAAGTAGCTCGCAAGCTGAAACAGTGTGGGCACTCCTGACCTAGAAGGACACAAATAGAAAAGAGGTAGTTTTGGGGGGAATTTGATCTCTTGTAACACAGCATTAAAGTGTGGGATCTTAAGTGCCTGTTAACTTTATGTATGACTTACAAACTATACAAATATATTGCATGTATATCAGTTTTTTATGTTGTCTTAAAGATGTCTCTTATATAAAGAATAGTCATCATAATAAGATTATCCTTCTTAGCTCCTACTAAACACGGATTTTCTGGCTGCTTTTATAGTGTGCATTAGATTGGCTGAGCGGGTACTAGAGAAGAAGTTACCTAAACGGCCTCGTCCTGACATCAAAGAATCTATTACCATTTTCCAGTACTGGAGCCACTTGGAATCGGAGGACATCTTTGTGTTGGAAAATTACATGGCTGAGCTGGCAGAAGAGGGTAAGAAACTACGTTAAGTGCTATGATTTGTTGTGCAAGACATTGCAATGCCAGATGTAACCACCTTTCATGTTGCTTTACAGTGTCACTGATCCAGAACTTGCAGTCAGAGGACCAAGACATAGTACTGAAGGCATTGAAGCGCACCCCCCAAACACGTCTCCAGAAGGACACTATCCGAGCTGTCAGTCTGCTCCTGCTTGATGACCGGACTAAGGTGACCAGTGGTGCCACAGCATTGCTCAAGAGCCTGGCTGAAAATCCTCGATTACGAGAAAAGGTGAAGTAGTCATTGGTGTTATTTCTTGTGAGTTTTTTTTTTTTTCTTATAAGGAGGAAGCCGGTCTTTTTTGCTGAATCTAGGTTTAGTGTCATTGGTAAAGCTCTTTCATGGCATAAGATTTTGATCTCAAGAATAGGGAGGGAGTTCAGTTTCAACCTGACACAATTTTTTACTTGGTTACTCTGCATTTGTAGGCACTGGTGTCCTGTTTGGAGCTTCTTGAGGATGAGAGTGTGGAGGCCCGAGTAGCTGGCTGCAAAGCACTTGCATGTCTTAAGGTGAGCCCTACTACTTCTACGTTTTCTCATTAAATTAAATTTACTGTACTTTAATGTGAAGACTTCAGTTGTATTCTCCTTTTGGAACAATTGATCTACTTGATGGACTCCGCAGATAGCAAGGATTTACTGTATTCTAAACTATGGCTCAATATTTTGGGAACTACATAAACATTTATACCATGTGTGCTTTTTAAGATTTTTTTTATAATTATTATTACTTTGATTACAGTGCATCTGTTAAGTATCAAGTGTGTATTATTTGGGGACAGGTGTTTAAAATAAGCTGGTAAAAACTTAAGGCTTTAAGTGAATGTTGCATGAAAATACAGCCCTTCACAAAAATGTGATATTTGAAATTGTTGATATTGGGTTGAATTCATCTGACCCTTGACTTTAACAAGGGCCTCATTCCCTGAACTAGCCACACAGTCCCACAGCATGATGGAACCTCCACCAAATTTGATAGTAGGTTTCAGGTATTTTTCTTGGACTGCGGTGGTCTTCTAACACCACGCAAAGCACTTTTTATTATGACCAAATAACTCAATTTTTGTCTCATCAGTCCAAAGCACTTTGTTCCAAAATGAATCTGACTTGTCTAAATGAGCATTTGCATACAACAAGCAACTCTGTTTGTGGTGTGAGTGCAGAAAGGGCTTCTTTCTCATCAGCCTGCCATACAAATGTTCTTTGTGCAAATTGCGCTGAATTGTAGAACGATGTACAGATACACCATCTGCAGCAAGATGTCCTTGTGGGTCTTTGGAGGTGATATGTGGGTTGTCTGTAACCATTCTCATAATCTTGCGCATATTCCGCTCCTTTATTTTTCTTGGCCTGCCAGACCTGGGTTTAACAGCAACTGTGTCTGTGGCCTTCCATTTCCTGATTACATTCCTTACAGTTGAAACTGACAGTTTAAACCTCTGAGATAGCTTTTTGTATCCTTTCCCCTAAACCATGATACTGAACAATCATTGTTTTCAGATCTTTTGAGAGTTGCTTTGAAGATCCCATGCTGTCACTCTTCAGAGGCGAGTCAAAGGGAAGCACAACTTGCAATTGACCACCTTAAATACCTTTTCTCATTATTGGACACACCTATCTATGAAGGTCAAGGCTTAACAAGCTAATCAACCAATCTGGTGTTGCAAGTAATCAGTATTGAGTAGTTAAGTTTTTGCACAGCCAGTTTTTTGACATTTTGATTGAATTTCATACAACTAAATACTGCTTCACTAAAAATCTTTTTTTGGAAAACACCCCAGTATTCAGCAGTTCCAAGGAAATGAAAGACAAACCACTGTTATCTTTCTGGTTGAAAGTAGAGTAAATTATTATGCAGGCTGAGAGGGGTTCCCAAACTTTTTCATATGAATGTATATTTGTTTTATTACGGCCAATTATCATTTTCATTGTATTTTGTTCAGTAAACCATGTAATGTAGTAAACTTCCACTAACATATCCAAACCTGTGTACAGTTCTGATTGATTGTGACACAAAACTAAACTCCATAGTAGCTCTTTAACCAAGTGACCCGACATTTGCGCGATAGACATATGAGCGCCAACAAAATAGCGGCCATTAAAACGCGGCGTCAAAATCGCGCCGACAAAATCGTGAAAGTTTCATTAAATATGAATTACTAGTTTATAGGATATATAATGTTTATTTTAGAAGTCAATATTATGAGACACGGCATGCAGATAGTCCTTAAGATCACGCCCTGCATATGTAGGAAGAATTGCAGCAAGACGTCTTGATAGTTGAGCATATTTAGACTTGCTGGCTGCCTGACTGCTGGTAATTCTGCTTTGTATATGACGCGTTATGCCAACCCTTGACTGAGTTATTTGTTTGCGACATGCATTCAGCAGTTATAACAGGTATAACCTAGCACATAATGTGTACATAATGCGCACGTACACGTCCCACTCTCTTGGCCTCTCTCGCGATTTTGTTGTGGCGATTTTGGCGGCGCACATATGTCGAAAACTAGTTAGCGAGTTTGTCGCCGCTCATTTGTCCGTCGTGGTTTTGTCGGCGCTCATATATCTATCGCGCTTTTGTCAGTGAACCCTTTAACCATACCATAATTACTAAAACCAATAGATATAAAAATAAAATAGAAATGTCTTTGTCAAGTAAAAACTAAATTAAAACTAAAAATACACGATGAAGTAAAACTAAACTGAATTTCCAAGTAAGGTCAGAAAAAATATAGAAATTAAAACTAATATAAAAAGGCAAAACTATAATAACCTTGGTCATAACAAATAATAACTTTTTATTACCCTTTCCATCTCCAATGCACAAGCAACCTGAATGGCATCCGTCTGTCTCTCTGCCCCTCTCTCTCTCTCAGATCTGGTCTGCCATCGTTGCAGTATTTTTGGTTTTGGTAAACATGTTTGGTCCATCATAATTTTTAAAATAGTTTTAAATAATGCTTAGTAAAATTTAGTATTTAAAAATTTAGGACCAAAAATGGATACCTCAAAAAGTCTTCAGTTCCTACAGTCCTGAATGTGATATACCAAGAAAAAAGATTGAGAACTCCTGGCCTAGTCATATCACACGTGTATCAGCAGTCTTCTATAGTTAAGCCTTTGCATTGATTAATAGGTCTACTATAATGCAAAATTATGCTGTGTGTTGCATTGGTAGCAGTAAGTAAGATCCAAGATCAGGCTCTAATTCACAGAATTAGGTTTATGGTAGTGTGGTGCTCTGACAAGAATACAATAATTTGAAAGCCTTGTCTTAAGAATTTTGAGAATCGCTTGATTAGACAAGTACATTCATGAAGGTATGTATGGAAAATATTACTTGCTGCAAAAGAGAAATGAAATATATTTCATACCTTTATTCTGTTTATCTGGAACTGCATTTGATGAAGCAGATAATGCTTCTTTTAGACTCTGAAGCTAATAGATAAATGTACTTTATTTGTCTCCAAGGGGACATTAGAACTTTACTGAAGCTTGAGAAAGAGCAATATCCTTATTTTACTTGTGTCCTTCTGTGTTCATTATAAACAACGGTTGCCACAACTACTATATCCCTCCACAACAATAGTGAGGAATCCGTGTTCATGGCAGAGTTTTGGTATTAGGCTTATCTTCAAGTCTTCAATTCTTCAATATGACCAATTATCAACTGTGGTATTTGACTGTTCGGTGCATACTTTGTTACTCACCAAAACTGAATTATGACACTACCTTTTCCCTTCACTTCAACGTAAGCCTCCTGATAAAATGAAAAGGCACATACATCCTAGCTGCAACCAACAGAAATGGTGCAACTGGCCTACATAATCACACCAATGCACAGAAGTAGAAACATCTACATCGTGCCAGGCCAACCAACACAGGCAAGATACCTTAGAACAACAAAGACAACTTATGACAAACCACAGAAAGACATTATCTGAAGATCAGCGGCAGCAAGTCTTACACCTAGACAGTGAACAAAAAACGAATTACACACACAACCTTTCTGAAGAGCAGCGGCAAACTGCCAGACAATAAGAAACATTACGATGGAAAAACTACAGGGAATTCCATTAACACTGACAACTCAAAATAAGATATTCCCTTTATATTACAGCGTAGGCAATTCCTCATTCATTTAACATTTTGTATGATTATCACCAAGTCACAACGACAAATGTTTAATAATGTCCAGACCCTGTTTTTACCAATGGCCAGTTGTACACTACATTTTCCAGAGTTACATCAAAACCTGGGTTAAACGTACAGATACTTGTGAGTTACACAAAGGGGAATATTTTCGCAATAAATTGTGTTTTCCAACAATTACTATAGACTAGCAAAATACCTGCGCTTCGCAGTGGAGAAGTAGCGTGTTAAAGAAGTTATGAAAAAGAAAAGGAAACATTTTAAAAATAGCGTAACACGATTGTCAATGTAATTGTTTTGTCACTGTTATGAGTATTGCTGTCATCAAAGATTTGATTATCATTATTTCTTTCAATCAGGTTCGTATTTGGAGGACGTGTTGTGTTCAAGTTACATTCCGTGTTTGTCAACTGTTGTAAAGATAATAGGTTTCGTTCATCAGAGTGTTCACTACCCAAATCACTATGCGAGTATTTAGCGGCAGCATCTCTATTAAGTTGTGGATTTGCCTGCGAGTATTTAGCGACAGTGTGTCTATTAACTTGTGAATTTTTCTGCGAGTATTTGGCGGCAGCGTCACAAAGTTGTTTTCGTCTAGCTGCATCAGAAAATGTACCACGACGTCTGACACGCCTCCTTTTTACTGTTTTCTCACAGCTTGGATTGCTGCAGTCATAATCGGTTTAAGTCTACATATATATATCTACATACATATCTAAATATACATATATCTACACATAAACATATATATATATACAGTACAGGCCAAAAGTTTGGACACACCTCCTCATTCAATGTGTTTTCTTTATTTTCATGACCATTTACATTGGTAGATTCTCACTGAAGGCATCAAAACTATGAATGAACACATGTGGAGTTATGTACTTAACAAAAAAAGGTGAAATAACTGAAAACATGTTTTATATTCTAGTTTCTTCAAAATACCCACCCTTTGCTCTGATTACTGCTTTGCACACTCTCGATGAGCTTCAACCTGAAATGGTCGGTCCTCCACTCCTGTGCGTGTCTTCTGCGACCTCATAATTGTATACGTGCAAAAGAAAGTGCTAAGCGCCTTAATATTAGTTTGCTGCAGTCTAGAAATGGGATTCCGTGTTTGCAGTTGTCTGGGCTATAGCTCAGGGGAAGGAGGAAAAAATAAAAGTGCTTACTTTCACTTAAGGCAGAAGCGCAGTCAGCGTCTCAAAGGCCGCCACAGTTACACACGCGCGCGCGCCGGCTGCTCGACTTTTATAGTATTTTTGCAGGGCAGGAGACGCTACTTTTTGCAGACACGTTCATGTGATCAAAAGTCTATGCACTCTTTGGAGGTCTTGCTTTTTCTCTTCGTACTCCGTTCCCAGTCAGCCTGCCAAATTTCAGCCTTCTACCTACACGGGAAGTTGGAGAATTAGTGATGAGTGAGTCAGTCAGTCAGAGAGGGCTTTGCCTTTTATTAGTATAGATAGATAGATATTTTATTAATCCATCCATCCATTTTCTAACCCGCTGAATCCGAACACAGGGTCTGCTGGAGCCAATCCCAGCCAACACAGGGCACGGCAGGAACCAATCCTGGGCAGGGTGCCAACCCACCACAGGACACACACAAACTAGGGCCAATTTTTAGAATCGCCAATCCACCTAACCTGCATGTCTTTGGATTGTGGGAGGAAACCCGCGCAGACACGGGGAGAACATGCAAACTCCACGCAGGGAAGACCCGGGAAGCGAACCCGGGTCTCCTAACTGCAAGGCAGCAGCGCTACCACTGCGCCACCGTGCCGCCCTGTTTTATTAATCCCAAGGGGAAATTCACATACTCCAGCAGCAGCATACTGATCAAAAAAACAATATTAAAGATTGATAAAAATGCAGGTATAACAGACAATAACTTTGTATAATGTTAACGTTTAAGGTGGAATTGAAGAGTCGCATAGTGTGGGGGAGGAACGATCTCCTCAGTTTGTCAGTGGAGCAGGACAGTGACAACAGTCTGTCGGTGAAGCTGCTCCTCTGTCTGGAGATGACACTGTTAAGTGGATGCAGTGGATTCTCCATGATTGACAGGAGCCTGCTCAGCGCCCGTCGCTCTGTCACAGATGTCAAACTGTCCAGCTCTGTGCCTACAATAGAGCCTGCCTTCCTCACCAGTTTGTGCAGGCATGAGGCGTCCCTCTTTATGCTGCATCCCCAGCACACCACCACGTAGAAGAGGGCACTCGCCACAACCGTCTGATAGAACATCTGCAGCATCTTATTGCAGATGTTGAAGGATGCCAGCCTTCTAAGGAAGTATAGTTGGCTCTGTCCTCTCTTGCACAGAGCATCAGTATTGGCAGTCCAGTCGAATTTATCATCCAGCTGCACTCCCAGGTATTTATAGGTCTGCAAATAGTCACCTCTCATGATCACAGGGTTCATGAGGAGCACGGGGCCTCCTAAAAGGCCATCATCAGCTTCTTGGTTTTGCTGGTGTTCAGTTGTAGGTGGTTTGAGTCGCCCCATTTAACAAAGTCCTTGATTAGGTTCCTATACTCCTCCTCCTCCTGCCCACTCCTGATGCAGCCCATGTCGTCAGCGAACTTTTGCACATGGCAGGACTCCAAGTTGTATTGGAAGTCCGATGTATATAGGCTAAACGGGACCAGAGAAAGTACAGTCCCCTGCAGCGCTCCTGTGTTGCTGACCACAATATCAGACCTGCAGTTCCTGAGACGCACATACTGAGGTCTGTCTGTAAGATCGTCCATGATCCATGCCACCAGGTATGAATCTACTCCAATCTCTGTCAGCTTGTCCCTGAGGAGCAGAGGTTGAATGGTGTTGAAGGTGCTAGAGAAGTCCAGAAACATAATTCTTACAGCACCACTGCCTCTGTCCAAGTGGGAGAGGGATCGGTGTAGCATATATAGATGATGGCATCCTCTACCCCCACCTTCTCCTGGTATGCAAACTGCAGAGGGTCGAGGGCGTGGCGGACATGTGGCCACAGGTGGTGAAGCAGCAGCTGACCCTTGGTCTTCATCACATGTGACATCAGAGCGACAGGCCGGAAGTCATTCACCTCACTAGGACGTGATACCTTTGGGACTGGGGTGATGCAAGATGTTTTCCAAACCCTTGGGACTCTCCCCTGTCCAGGCTCAGGTTGAAGATGCACTGTAGAGGACTCCCCAGCTTCAACACACAGGCCTTCAGCAGTCATGGTGATACTCCATCTGGACCCACTGCTTTGCTGGCACTAAGTCTCCTCAGCTCTCTGCTTACCTGGGCTGCTGTAATTGTGGGTGGGGGGAAACTCTCTCCTATGCTGGTATCAGCAAAAGGATGGGTGGAGGGTGCAGTACTCCGAGGTGAGAGTGGGTTAGGGTGGTCAAACCTGTTAAAGAATTTGTTCATTTGGTTTGCTCTCTCCATGTCTCTCTCGATGGTGGTTCCCCGCTTCGAGCTGCAGCCAGTGATGATCTTCATCCCATCCCACACTTACTTCATGCTATTATTCTGCAACTTTTGCTCCATCTTTATCCTGTATTGCTCCTTCGCCGCCTGAGCTGGAATCGGAGTTCCTTCTGCACGTGCTTGAGCTCATGCTGATCACCGCCTTTAAAAGCACTTTTCTTCTGGTTCAAAAGGCCCTTGATATCACTTGGAATCCATGGCTTGTTGTTAGCATAGCAGCGTTCTGTTCTTACTGAAACTACAATGTCCATACAGAAGTTGATGTGGTCAGTAGTGCAGTCAACAGCCTCCTCAGTGTTCTCACTATATAATCCCTGCAGGATACCCCAGTCCGTAGTTCCAAAGCAGTCTCTCAGAGCCTGCTCTGCCTCTGGGGACCACTTCCTGAATGAGTGTGTGGTTGTAGGTAACTTCCTCACTCTTGGTTATGATCTCGTTTCACCAGCGCAGGCAGCGGGGTGACGCTGTATGTGTCTTTAACGTTTGCATACAGTAGGTCAATAGTCCTATTTCCCCTGGTGTTACAATCCACATACTGGGAGAAGGCAGGTAATGTTTTGTCCAGTGTCACACGGTTTAAATCTCCAGCGATTAGCACAAGCGCCTTGGGCTGCTGTGTTTGTAATTTAGCAACAACAGAATGGATGATGTCACCCGCTATCTCCACGTCCTCCCGAGGAGGGTTGTAAAAAATAACAATGACATGTCCAAACTCTCTGGGCAAGTAATAGAGATGCAGACTTTTGGCCAACAGTTCAATGTCCCTGCAGCAAGTGGAGATTTTAACATTTACATGTCCAGGGTTGCACCACCTTGTATTCGCCTATAGAGCTAGTTCTCCTCCTTTTTGCTTCCCACAGGTATTTGCGTCTCTGTCCACTCTAACTGTGCTAAACCCGAGTAGCTCCATGCTAGCATCTGGGATGCTAGTTGTTAGCCACGTTTCACAAAAACACAACAAACTGCATTCTAAGTAGGTCCTGACATTTTCACCAGCGCAGCCAGTTTGTCAATCTTATTTGGTAGTGAGTTCACATTTCCCAGGATCACAGAAGGCACCGAAGGCTTGTAACGCCACTTTCTCATTAGTCGCTTAGCTTTTAGCGCCGGCTCTGCTACAACGATACCGCCTTCTTACCTCGTCAGGTAAATAGAGAACCACACCAGCATGGGCCTTTGTTCTCAGCGCTTGAAGTTGACTACCTGAATAGACGAGTCTTTGTGTGTAAAAATCCATGTCTAAGTAGTAAAAAGTGTCAAGGGAACAAGTCCACATAAAGTGGTAGGAGTGATGGGTGAAATAGAGAAGAGGGTAGAAAGATAAAGTCGTACACAGAGCTGCTGGAAAAGCTGCCACTTACTGCGGCGCCTGATTCATATACAGTATGATGTCGGTATACTACATTACCTAACGGCCACAATTCACACCTACTGACTTGCATGTGCCGTACATTTTCTTTCTTATCCAATATATTCTGTTCACGTTGCACTTTGTATTGTAAATATTCATGCTGTTGTGACTATAATAACATCCCATACTAATTGTGTGACTATTCTAACATTGAGTCCTCTCACAAGTCACTACTTAAGAAAATAATATCCTTTCTTACTGTAACTTGTGATTTTTTATCTTCTCCCTCATCATCATTTCATTAATGCTTTTATTCTTGTGAAATTTTCGCAAGCATGATTTGCTAGTATATAATTAATAAATAGTAAAATAAACAACTCCCTAAATACACATAAGAACTTCTGGCTGTCAAACTGGAGAACTGCTGCAATGCACATTGATTGATTGAATAGTTTAAATAAACATATCATTGTAATAAATACATTTTCAAGTGTTTTTATCATTTATAAAATTAATTCAACCATGATGGAAAAAAACTATTGAGTCACGGGCCACGTTTTGTTTTTCTTCAGGAGCTCTGTTGTAACAATTTACAATTTATTTTTGTATAGCCCAAAATTGACACAAAGAATGTCAGCTTTGATTCTTTTGTAATCTGATGAACTTTGGACAGTCAGGATGGAAGAAAAGTGCCCACAGGAGTTTATAAACATTGCAGACAACTGTGATAAGTGAGTTCAGTTGGCATTCCTCTCAAGGATGAGAGCGAGCGAGAGAGAGAGAGAAAGGAAAATTTACAGCCTGTAATTATGGTCAGGCCCTTGACAACTGGAGATTAGTAAGGTACATACAAAATATGTTGTCTATTGAGGACAAAATCCTGTGCTAGAGAGAGTAAAACATATTACTGTTGGGAAAACAGTGATGTTTTTGGACACATCCTGCTTTGTTCCATTAAGTATATATACAATTTTACAGCCTATATTTGACTAATTGAAACCAGAAAAAGCAGTTAAATTTGCAAAAACCCAATAGACAGCCTTTATAAGAAGTAGTTTGCTTTTTTCTAAGCTGCAGTGGCACATCACTTAGTGATAATCGCTTACAAAGGCAGTGTTATACTAATTTACTAACACGTGTTTTTATTCTAGACTTTAAATATTTTCACCTAACAGTGCTTCCAGTTGACAGAGTAGCATCATTTAGAATAGCTGTTGTTTATATTAAAATGACAAACACTCCATAGAATAGAAATTCACACAAGAATGTGTGAAAAAATATTTCCAACCATAACTTTTTTACCATTAACAAATATATCTGAAATACGAAAGTCATGCTTTAAGAAACTCGAACTTTTGGAAACATGTATGTTAGATTTTTAAGTTTTTGGTTCATGTTGCTTCTGGTGCTCTGTTACTTGCAGTTGTAATTTATTGTGGAAGACGTTTTTCCCTTAATTTATAAATGCAAATTCAGTTAACATCAAAAATGAATGCATGCCATGAGTGTGCCATGCCATCTAACTAAGTAATAATGTATGCTACCTATGAATTTACAGATCATTGTGAACCAGACATCAATTATCTTGTATTTGTTAGTTTTTATAATGCTATAAAAATGTCTTCCAGACTTACAAGCTCCAGTGTCTCCCAGGTGTCCTACTCAAATTCATCTCTCACTAAAATTGAAGGACCATACAAGAGAGTATTTTAAATTACCATCTGGGCTAAGAATGAGGATGGACATAACAAAATGTGATTATTGTCAAAATTATAAGCTCCACCAATAACCAGTGATTACATACTTGGAACACATTTAGGGTTGAATATCATAAAACTCTAAAAAGAAATTTCTGGTTACACAGGCGTTTTCCCTTATTTGAAACAACAATATGAAGTTCATATGGCTGGGGAAATATAAATGACTTAAAAAAAATGGTAAAATACATAAAACTACTTTTTTTTGTTTACTATTTAATTCCAAATTACCAGGCCCTTTGTTGGAGGAAACAACAGTGAAAGAATTAAAATCAGTATGTAAATGGTTTTGGACTATGGCTTCATACTCAAGTCATTGATTCTTTGATT
Organism: Polypterus senegalus; assembly: GCF_016835505.1. Lineage (NCBI taxonomy): Eukaryota > Metazoa > Chordata > Cladistia > Polypteriformes > Polypteridae > Polypterus > Polypterus senegalus. The sequence goes on from NC_053162.1 coordinate 43,945,126, forward strand.
TGCTTATAATTGGTTTGAAATCATTTGTTTTGATTCTTTGTTTTATGTCTTTGGAATTACTCACTACTACTGCAGTTCTTTTTGTTCAGTTCTCCAGTTTCTAATTTGTTTGTTTTTCACTTTATATCTTGTTTTTCTACCTAGGCCAAAGAGAGCATTGACCAACTTGTGTTCCTTTGTCAAACAGACAAGGAAAGTGTACGAATATGTGCAAAACAGGCCTTGTTGTCTTTTGGTAAGTCTGAGCTAATCTAAACTTTGTTTAGCCATGTTATTGACTTTATATTACATAGTCTTATGTTACTGTATGTACTGACAATGTTCTGATTGCCATTTTAGAATATTGGTAAATAGGGCTGGGTATCAGCACTGATGTCCTGATTTGATTCTGATTCACAATGCTCCGATTCAATTCGATATCAATTTTATCTTGACTGAATTAACGTTCACTGATATATTTAAAGTGATAGCTTTTTTAGAAATTATTTAACCATGCATAGAGAACATTATACATAAGAAATCTCAATAACACTAGTTTAAGGGTGTCTGCAGCGTGACTTCATAATCTATGCATAAGGATAGAATCACATTTAAGAAGAAATACTTGAGTATTTACAAATACTTGTAAAAAAAACTTTTTACAGCACTGCACTCATTCAAAATTCACCATAATATAGCTAACATACAGTATGTATTGCCACATCAGAGTCCACACATATTATGGGGAGGCTCCTTGTTTTAATACAGCGCAGTGGCATCTACTTTATAAAACATCAATATCATCTTGCAAATATTATAAAATAATCAGACATTGCTTCTTAAATAATAATTGTGATTCAGTAACCTATTTGTGTGTTATGAATCTCCATGCAGACACCCTTCAACTGAACTGTTGGTCAAATTTATTCCCCATTGGACATTTAAAATAATTAAATTAGTTGAAATTAAAGCTACAGAGGGAAGACTAGTGTCTTTCTATAATTCTACAAGTTACATATATCTTTAGTTGCTCACTTGTAGCAGTCAAGTTAATCAGTTTCAAAAATGTATCCTGACAGTCCTCAGATAAAAAGGGGAAATATTTTAAACCGAGAATCTAGAGCTTAAACTTGTTGGCAGAAGCATAGAATAAATGGAACATAAATGAAAAAGAACCAGCCATCATGTCTGATAACACCACTATTATTGAGCTGCTTTGAGCACACTCTCATATTTTTATGTGAAAATTCCAATGGCTGCCTGCTTGCTTTGCTGGGTGAGGTGTGTCAGGTGAGGGTCTGTCATCTTTCAGGTAAAAATTGCTAATTGATTCTGTTATTTTTGGGCATGAGGTGAATTAAATGGAAGTTTGGAGCTAAATGCCATCTGCTATGCAAATTGTTTAGGCTCTGCTTGTTTGTGGGTGAATTTTGGATAAGTGATTTCTCAAATTTGTTGTGTTACAACAATAATTAACTCTGACTGCTTTCAGTTGTTCCTTATTGACACACCATTTGAATCCATAGTAAGTTCACATATTTGATTTAAGTGTCTAAGATGCTAATTTCAGTTAAAGAGGATGCAGCATATTATTCGAACTTGTAAAGTGCTTTTTCCCTGGAAAGCTTTTAACAGGCACATTAGCGACATCTTCTGGATTAGACACCAAAACGAAGATAGTCAAAAATGTACATATAGTAATAGAGCAGGATAGAGATTCATGAAATTGATCTTGAGACTTCAAGAATCTGTATTAAATCATTTAAATGAAAAGTAATGATTAATTGGAAAATCTGTATTTTTAGCCAGGCCTATTGGCAAACAGATAGGATGTTAAAAAAGAGTGGAATCCACGTTTTTTCACTCATCTAACTACATACACTGTAGTAGACGTTCAAACTGATTTTAGCATTGTTTGAGCATTTAAATATGTTGCCATCACCACAACTTTTAAGCACTTTTAATTTTAGAACCCCTCACAAAATCACTAATTCCATATTTGAGCCTTCTTTCTTGCTTTCATTTCTGACCCTGGTCTCTCTACCTCCTGCCAGTGAAGTGTTTTTCTAAGCTCTGCTACTTAATTTAATCTCCATCCTGGGGTTAGGGACAATGTGGCTAGATCTCCCTCCACTGGCCCCTAATGTTCTTGTAACCTTGAGCCTTTTGTTGCCCTTAAGACATGCTTGATCTATGTAATAGTGCAACATGTTCCGCTTCTTCCATTCTGTCATCTGATGAACCAGAGGGAAAGAACTAAAATTGTGGTGTTCCTCCTAGACATCATCAGCATTAACAGGGTAACATAGCCATACTTGAAAGTCTGAACAATGTTGCCCTGTACCAGCCACAAGGTACTTTTCATTAAGGTATGAAAAAATTACATTAAAAATCTACTTTACACCCACAACCTGAAAGGTGAGATCAACACTGTAGAATATGTACTCTTGTTAACTGGAGTGCTTTTAAAAGGCAGTGCTGGGGAAAGAGCACACATATCAGTTCATACAAAACTTATTTGAGCATGTCATTAGTCATGGACTTTTGTTACTTCTGTTTGCTTAGGATCCAGATTTGATTTTAAGTTGGGAATCCTCTACATGTGATACTTACAGAGACATTGATCGTTATGTCCATGTGCCAGTTCAGATTGATTGCCATCTTCTCTGAATTGCCCTGGTGCTGCATTATTAATTTATTTATTTGTTAATTTTTTTAGGCCATTGTTTTCTGCTAAAGGCCCTTAATATCAATAGATCATAAATTAGATAGAAGTGATCTGGACAATGTTGATTTCTCCACTGAACAGATGTTAGTAAAAATTTCCATCCTCTTTACCTAGTGTTGCTTTAGTTTATGTGACAAACAAAATTTTTTAGAATTGGAAGTAATATCTACTTTTACTTAGTAGCTAATATCAACACTGAATAATGAATGATATACACAATGAGGGAAAAGAGAATTACTCAAATGTCTATGAAGAGTATTATTGAATGAAGTGTTAAAGATGGCAAACACTTTAAGATTACACCCAGTTCAGTTTGGAATAATTACAGTAATATACCTGGTTTGCTGTTTATGAGAAAAAAACATTTTGTGATGTTTTGCAAAAACAAAATACTGTTTTATGAGGAAGTTATTTTATGAACAATTTCTGTGATTTACAAAATACAATTTTCTAATATAACTTTACTCAAAGTACTGAACAGTTTTTTGGTGTTTTGCTTGTACATGACAAGTGAATCACAGAAAACTGAATTGCTTCTATGTTCTGATGTGGAACAGGTAGATTTCCACAAAACAAAGTTTAATATAGGATGAGGAAAGCTTACAGCAACACACTAACAAAAGAAAAATGGAAATGCAGTACTGTATTCTGAATTTAAATTTTCTTTTTACATCAATTTTGTCCTTGTTTTGAAACAAAAAATGCCTTAGGAGTTTATAAAAAGGACTTAAATTACTTAACATTTTTGTTGTTAATGACATGCTACTGTGTTTATCTCATAATCCTGATCACATTTTTTTTCACTTTCTAATTTCAAGTGAAAGGTGGAACGCATTGGATAAATTAATGAACATGATTAAGAATGTTTACAGCACAGGATGTGTGATCAGGGGGTTTAATTCCTTGGTTTTAGGTAGTAGTTTCATGAATGAAACAATGAGTTTAATAAGCATTACCCTGTTACCGTACATGTGTAAGGGAGCATCATTGTTAAGAAAATCCTGGCAGAACACAACAGTGACCTTGAACAGTTTTCCTGTTCAGTCATTCAGTCATTGCCCAACTCGCTATATCCTAACACAGGGTCACGGGGGTCTGCTGGAGCCAATCCCAGCCAGCACAGGTCGCAAGGCAGGTACAAACCCCGGGCACACAGACACACACACCCACACACCAAGCACACACTAGGGACAATTGTAGGATCGGCAATGCACCTAACCTGGGAGGCAACCCACACAGACAAAGGGAGAACATGCAAACTCCACGCAGGGAGGACCTGGGAAGCAAACCCAGGTCTCCTTACTGCGAGGCTGCAGCGATATCACTGTGCCACCGTGCTGCCCTTTTTATGTTCAGTAAATAAATATATGTATTCATTCATGCTTTATGGATCTCAAGGAGTACTTGTATTAAGTACTTATCTACAAATCTGATGTAATGTAACTTGTCTGCATCAGTTCGTGCACTACATGTTTATGTAATGTGGGTACTGCCAGCTTGAGTAGATGTAATTTTACAAATATTTCCAGCTGCTAAGATAAGAACAGATGGTTGATTTTTTATTTGACTGGCTCAGTGATAAGGAATGTGGTGCGGCAAGAATTTAGCAGACAACATTGGTCTGTAATAAACAAGTCTGAGAAACACCGCTGTAGAATTTCTTTTTAAACTTCCAATTATATACTGGTGTACTTATTTTTAAGTACACCATTATATCCAGTTTCTTAATCATTAAGCAGTTCCTGCCTTTAACATGTTAGGAAATTGTATTTAAGATTATCTTGGCTTTTATGAAGCTATTGACCTTAAGTATAAAATGCACATATTTCATTTTTTCTGCAGTATCAACCTTCTGAATTAGATTGTACTTGACAGACAAGCACATCTAATTACAAAAGAAAAAAAAATTGGATGTGTCAGTAAGCTTTGTGCCTAAGGAACTAAGTTTCCCAAACTATTCTTTAATATTCCAGTAATTTATTATTATTTACCACTCTGATGCTGATCTTTCTGATCATAAAGTAGGTCATTACGATAGGAGCTGATGAGAAGAATTCATAATTACTTGCAGAATTACAGTAATTGAGGGTTGCTCTAGAGTGCGTCTTTCACTTGCACAGTTTGGCCCAAAAAATAATCGGCACATCGTCATCTCACAACAGGCTTAAGTTTCGAGTTTGTTATTTTTTTGTCCAGCTGTTTTAGCTCTAGACCGTCCTCAAGAAACTGTGACACACAGACACACACTCCTCTTTGGATAGTGATGTTTTTGGTATCAGGGGACCGTAAAACTTGGTCAAGATTCGTCGAAAACCAGAGATCTAAATTTTTGATGAATTGAAAGCTTTATCTCCTCCTCCATAAACAATAGGTTATGGTGGGAGAGGGCGCAAAGCAAAAAACAAAAAAACAGAAAAGAAAATGTATACATGTCCTGATTCAAATTAGACCTATGGAGAAACAAGCTTCAGTGTCACTGTCATTGGTCCTTCAAAGAGTAGTGCTAAAAACACTTGAAACCATGGCAACACTGCCTAATACTGTAGGTAGCCTTTTGGTGGCTATAACAACAGCAAGAAGAATACTGAATTATAAGCCTTAATGATAGGTTTTATTTGTGCAGTTCTTGAAGGATAAGATTTTGTGCAGAACACAGACTTTATACCAAAGATTGCGATTTATTAAGTGTATGGCAACAACTATCATATTTCTATAATTGTATCCTTCTCCACACACATTTGCTACAAGAAAAGTACATTATTGCTAGCTGTAAGAAAAGCAGTAGCATACTATGCTGATCAGACTGGTCTTGACATTAGCACATCTGTTCATCAGGAAACAGATACCTCTAGGCTTGGTGTACCAGTTTTCAAAAACATTATCACCATGTTGATCTGTGTTTAAAAAAAATGTTCAATTAACTTAAATGTTATGCAAAGGAAAACAAGAAAAAACTCACTCTCTGCAATAATTGTAATGTGAGCTCATTCAGCGCATTTTTTAATAAGTGATATATTTAATGCAGCAACACATTCATAAAATACTGTGGACCACGGTTAGAATTAAATTGATACAGTATGCTGGATGATTTTCTCACCAAAAGAAAAGTGATGTGTAAATGAGCTAACAGTTTGTTGACAGTTTAGTCATCCTTTCAGCACACACCATGAAGGAGAAACACGGCTTGTTTCATGATCACTTTTAATCTACATTACACTTGGATTGGACAGAGTATGCACAGTTCTTTGCAGGAAAGCTAAATCATGTTTACTATAGCCAACCATCTTGTGGTGAGCTCGATGAATCAAGCTGTGATAAGCAGTTCTGTTCTGTTGGGTCAAGTATTCCTTAAATACAGTGCATCCGGAAAGAATTCACAGCGTATCACTTTTTCCACATTTTGTTATGTTACAGCCTTATTCCAAAATGGATTAAATTAATTTCTTTCCTCCGCATTCTACACACAACACCCCAATTACAGCCTCAAGTCTTTTTGAATATGATGCCACAAGCTTGGCACACCTATCCTTGGCCAGTTTTGCCCATTCCTCTTTGCAGCACCTCTCAAGCTCCATCAGGTTGGATGGGAAGCGTCGGTGCACAGCCATTTTAAGATCTCTCCAGAGATGTTCAATCGGATTCAAGTCTGGGCTGTGGCTGGGCCACTCGAGGACATTCACAAAGTTGTCCTGAAGCCACTCTTTTGATATCTTGGCTGTGTGCTTAGGGTCGTTGTCCTACTGAAAGATGAATAGTCGCCCCAGTCTGAGGTCAAGAGCGCTCTGGAGCAGGTTTTCATCCAGGATGTCTCTGTACATTGCTGCAGTCATATTTCCCTTTATTCTGACTAGTCTCCCAGTTCCTGCCGCTTAAAAACATCCCCACAGCATGATGCTGCCACCACCATGCTTCACTGTAGGGATGGTATTGGCCTGGTGATGAGCAGTGCCTGGTTTCCTCCAAACGTGACACCTGGCATTCACACCAGAGAGCTCAGTCTTTGTCTCATCAGACCAGAGAATTATGTTTTTTATGGTCTGAGAGTCCTTCAGGTGCCTTTTGGCAAACTACAGGCGGGCTGCCGTGTGCCTTTTACTAAGGAGTGGCTTCCATCTGGCCACTCTACCATACAGGCCTGATTGGTGGATTGCTGCAGAGATGGTTATCCTTCTGGAAGGTTCTCATCTCTCCACAGAGGACCTCTGGAGCTCTGACAGAGTGACCATTGGGTTCTTGGTCATCTCCCTGACTAAGGCCCTTCTCCTCCGATCGCTTAGTTTAGAAGGCCGGCCAGCTCTAGGAAGAGTCCTGGTGGTTTCGAACTTTCACTTATGGATCATGGAGGCCACTGTGCTCATTGGGATCTTCAAAGCATCAGAAATATTTCTGTAACCTTCCCCAGATTTGTGCCTCGAGACAATCCTGTCTCGGAGATCTACAAACAATTCCTTTGACTTCATGCTTGGTTTGTGCTCTGACATGAACTGTTAACTGTGGGACCTTATATAGACAGGTGTGTGCCTTTCCAAATCATGTCCAATCAACTGAATTTACCACAGGTGGACTCCAATTAAGCTGCAGAAACATCTCAAGGATGATCAGGAGAAACAGGATGCACCTGAGCTCAATTTTGAGCTTCATGGCAAAGGCTGTGAATACTTATGTACATGTGCTTTCTCAATTTTTTATTTTTAATAAATTTGCAAAAATCTCAAGTAAACTTTTTTCACGTTGTCATTATGGGGTGTTGTGTGTAGAATTGGAGGAAAAATGAATTGAATCCATTTTGGAATAAGGCTGTAACATAACAAAATGTGGAAAAAGTGATGCGCTGTGAATACTTTCTGGATGCACTGTATATGTTAATTTATTTTAGTGATACTTCACAACTGGGAATTAGCTGATTCGAATCTGTACTAATTCTAGTTATATTTTAAATAAGTACTGTATATCTCAAAATCTTCCTCAATTGTAGCTTTAAACTAGTGCTATCTATATTATTACTAGAGCAGCATCTGCTCTCAGGGAAATACAGTACAGGCCAAAAGTTTGGACACACCTCCTCATTCAATGTGTTTTCTTTATTTTCATGACCATTTACATTGGTAGATTCTCACTGAAGGCATCAAAACTATGAATGAACACATGTGGAGTTATGTACTTAACAAAAAAAGGTGAAATCACTGAAAACATGTTTTATATTCTAGTTTCTTCAAAATAGCCACCCTTTGCTGTGATTACTGCTTTGCACACTCTTGGCATTCTCTCGATGAGCTTCAACAGGTAGTCACCTGAAATGGTTTTATTTATTAAATGGTCATGAAAATAAAGAAAACAAATTGAATGAGGAGGTGTGTCCAAACTTTTGGCCTGTACTGTACATAAAAAAAAAAAACCTAGGAAAACTACTTAAAGAAAAAAATACAATGGCTTATCTTGTTTTTCCGTGCTTGGCTTTGCTTCAGTTACACTGCTCTGTTCTACCACTATCTTCTGGCCCACTCACGACAATTCTAAGTCTCCTGAGTTCATTACGGAAATTTTACACTTTCAATTTTTTATTCCATATCAAACAGCTACCATTCATACATTAAAAAATGTATTACATAAACATTTGTCTTGTATAAGAAAAACTAAGAAAATATATATACCTAGTCTCACATCTACGCAAAAACGATCAGTAATCACTTGTTAAAATCACAAAAATAAGTATCAGGGAATGGGGGGTTTACGAAACGTCACCTTTAATTGGTCTTGTCTAATTAGGACTCAGTACTTCACAATTTAATGCCATACAAGTTGCAGCATTTTGAAATGTTCAGTTCCTGTAGGGGGTGTGTCAAGAAAAATGTTCAGAAACCCCTGGCCTAGATGTATCAAACAACATTGGATCATGTGTCAGTAGTCTACCTTAATTTTGATAGGTCTACTGTTATCCCAAATTATGCTGTGTGCCTACTGTTAGCAGTAACTGAAATTTAAGATAGTGCTCTATTTCACAGCATTGTGTTTATATTAGGGAGAGGCCCTAAGCTGATGCTATAAATCTTCGAAGGACTTCAGCTTAAAAGGTTTGGTAACCCCTTCAGTAAAAAATATTTAGTCATATAATACTTGTATCAAAATGTTATAGCATAAATTAAGAGAACATGTTAAAAACTATTTTTTTTTAGTCTTCAAAGTTTCACTTGGGAAGTTTTTAGTCATACTTTGTAGTTATACTTGTTTAAAAAACTACATTAGATCATTTAAAAATCTGGGTTAATTTTTAAGAATGTCAACCTCTGTAAGGCTTCTGCCAGCCCCACACAACACCCCACCACCAGTGTTGAAAACCCATAGTTTATTGCAGTCAATTCAGGAATAGTTTAAGGAGGCCAAGATGTTATTTGGAAAATACATTTTTTTTGAAAAAAACACAGATGTTATTATTTTGAATTTAATTGAATTGCAAATCATCAGGTACAAATCAAGAATCTAATTCAATTAACAAGTCACCATCAATTTACAGCTGTAACCACTACCCAGAGAATGCTTCAGCATTCTGTTCAACACATTTGATGTTCAGTTCCAACTGATAAGAAACCTGGGGATTACATGATGTGAGATTTTTGAGCTCTTTTAAGACCCTCCCCGAAATGCATTTGAGGGTTGCTTGTCTATCGCCGAGGCATCTTTGTATTTGTGGTACAAGTGCGCCAACTGCAAGTTTGTGGCGACACTGCAGCAGTTGTAAGTCTGCAGCCTCCCCACATAACAAGTCTGTTGCCCGAAGTTGATGTGGGTAACATTCTAACCCAGCCACTGAGCTGGCCCTTCACTGCTTGTTTGCTGTGTCTGTGTATATTGATGTGGACTCAGTGTTTTCTCTCAGGTGCAAGACAGTGACTTACGTGTCACATGGTACCAGAAATGGGGACTTGGCACCAATGGATCCTCAACAGGTGCATGATGCTTCACTCCCACTAGAGCCAGATGAGGCTCCTGTAGGCACACTTGCCCGTCCCAGAGATATGCTGGTGAAGATGGGTCCCTTGGATGACCCAGAGTGTTTCCTGTTCTGTTTTGAATGCATGGCAAAACTGATGGGCTGGTTTAAGAGAGGCTGGGCAGCTATTTTGACACCCTTCTTGACTAAGGAGGCCCTACAGATCATGAGAACCATTCCTCCTGAAATGCTTGACGATTATGACTTCCTGAAGCAATAGATTCTTCCCTTTATGGCTATGAGTACCTTGGCTAAGAGATGTCCATTTCGGCTGTGGCAGATTGATATGGATTGCCCCATCTGGGGACTGGTCCAGGATTTGGTGGACCTGATCCAATGCTGGTTTTGTGGAGATGCCTTTGAGTGCATTGTGGAAAAGCTCGCTATTGACTCAGTCATGTCAAGAATAAACAAAGACTTTTGTGAACTGGAACAATGTCCACTCACTGCTAGACCTGACCTGTAGACTAGAGGGTGCTCAGGCCACCTGGAAACAGAGCACCTATCCTAACTTGGCACCGACTTCAACCCAAGCATCGCTTCCCTGCCTATTGGCCAGTCACTAAAGCTACAGGTATTTGCATTTCTTTTGAACAACACCTGCTGACACTCCCTGCCTTGGTTTCGCCTGCTCAGGCCCAGTGCCCCTAGAGCACACGAACCAACACCACAGATAGAAAGCTATGTCATAGCAACTCCACTGAACACAGGTGCTTTTTCTGTGATCAGCCAGGCAGTAGTGTCACCTCTCACTTGCACAGTCCAAGGACTTCGGTCTGGCTTAGGTATTTAGGTTGCAGGTGTCCCCCGGGGTACTGAAGAAAGACAATTTTAAGGTATCTTAAGTTGGCTGGACACAAAATCCTGGCCCTGCTGGACTCTGGTAGTGACCTCTGTGTAGTCCACTGTGACTTGTTCTGATTTCCTAAACAAAGAAGGACCTGGTGAACATTCACTATATTCATGGAGACATTAAAGAATATGAGACTCTTATTCCTTATGAAATTTAAAGGGAGGAATTTTAAAGTTTGGGCTGCCATATCAGATGCTTCACTCTGGCCTCTTTTAATAAAGAAGTGGAATGCCCTCTTCCCACCCATCTGCAGACCACCTCTTTCTCTAGTATAGAAGGAGGGGCTCACTGCTTACAAGAACTATCAAAAAAAACGGCTTAGAGGTTGAACCTGATTTGTCCAGTGATTTAGGGGACAACCCCTCACCTGAGAGTCCAGGACAATTAAAAAGCTCTTCTCATCAGACACTCGCACCTTCATCCTCCCCAAGCCAGGCAGCAGCTAAGGGCCCCAGAGGAGCAATGGCTAGAGAAAAGTGGGGTGCTGCGTCAGGCATTGGGGAAGCAGGGATTAACATGCCAACAGAGTTTGCACGCCTGCAGCAGGCCGACAGCAGCTTAGACTTTGCATTTATACAAGCAAATGTAGCAAACAATGCTTACTATATGGAGCAAGAGGACCCAAATTTAAAAACACCACACCTTCTGATTAAGGATGGTTTCTTATATTGGGAGATTTCTAATTGCACAGAGGATGGACTGAGTGAACAGATGCTGGTCCTGTGCGGGCATAGATTTAAATTTAAAAATTGCTCACATGCATGTCTTTGGGGGCTCATCTTGGCACAGAGAAAACAAGGGATTGCATTTCAAATGTGGAGTGGTTTTGTAGAGCCTGCACCGACTGTCAAGTTTTTTTTGCTCATAGACCACCTCATAGCTCCCCTCTCACCGATGCCTGTTTTGGATGTTCCTTTTAAGAGAGTTGGATTAGATATTTTTGGCTCACTCCCCAACAGTAAGAATGGTTATCAGTACATGCTCGTGTTGGTTGATTATGCAATGAGGTACCTCAAAGTGGCTGTTCTGTGGAAGGCCAACACACAAGCTGTTGCTAAGGCTTTATCAGAAATAGTCATGCATATTGGCATTCCTTGCAAGATTTTTAACTCGCTAGGATACACCCTTTACTTCTCGCATCATGAAGAAGGTGTGTGAGAACCTTAAATTAAACAATTGAGCACCACTGTTTATCAACTGCAGATGAATGGCCTGACTGAATGATTTAACAAGACTTTAAAACAGATGATTCGGTGGGTGGCCCATGATGACCCGACCTCCTGAGGTACTATGTTGCCCTTTCTCCCGTTTGTGGTTCAGGAGTCAGCCCAGGCATCCACCAACTTGAATCCATTCAAACTATTATTTGGTTCAGGTGTTTTTCGTGAGAAAAGGAAGGGAGTTTTTAGTGCAGCTCACAGAGTGAGATTTGTCGATCAGGTAGTTCCGCTCCAAGAACAGATTTCTTATTTTGTCCTCTATTGTGATAGAGTGCAGTGTGAACAGAAGGTCTTAACACATAATTATGACAATAAAAACAAACTTCACGAATTCAAAAAGGGCAATCGGGTACTGGTTTAGATCCAAACTGACCCACTATAAATTTCAGGCGAAGTGACTGGGTCCAGCAGTAGTGGAAAAAAGTATGTCTCCCTTAAATTAAGGTCAGGATTCCAGGTAAACGAAAGCCTATACAAATCTTGAATGTGAATCTTTTGAAGGAGTGGCATAAACCTGAGGAGGTGTTGGCTACATCAGCTGTAGTCTCTCAGACAGAGGTTGCTATTGGGGATGATTTTACAGACACCCAGAAAACTGAGTTGCTGATGAGTAGGAACTATGGTGTCCTTTTAGCCATGCCTGGACAGATGGGAATTGTGGTTCACAAGATTGTAGTGGAACCCAGCTTTAAAATACAGATGCGCCTGTATCATTTTCTGGAAGCAACAAGTAAGGCAATACATAAGGAGGTGAAGCAGATTCTTGAGCCTGGTTTAATTTGTGAAAGTAAAAGTGAGTGATAAAGCCCAATTATCTGGTCCCAATATTGGATGATTTGGTTCAGTTCTAAATAGATTTTAACATTTGAAGAAGATGTACAAGGTTGATGCCTACCTGATGCTGAGTATTGATGACTTGTTGGAGTAACTTAAATAAGCCTTGTATATTTCCATCCTGGATCTCACAAAGGGGTACTGGCAGGTGCCCATAAAGGAGTCCAGTTGTGAGAAGACTGCATTCGCCACTCTGGATGGGTTGTTCGAATTTACCTGGCTGCTTTTTGGTCTCCATGGTGCACTGCTGGCTTTTCAGCAGATGATGGATCAGATTCTGTGACCTCATTCTGCATATGCTGTAGTGTATCTTGATGATGTGGTCATTTTTTGTAATGATTGGAGGTCACATTTCAACTGCCTGCAAATGGTGCTTGGCAGCTTGAGGCTGGCTAGGTTGACAGCTAATCCCTAAGAAGTATAAATTGGTTATGTCGGGAACGCATTATTTGGTGTAGTCAATGGGAAACAGTTTTATTAAACATTAGCTGGACAAGGTGGGTGAAGTGCTTGTGTATCTGTGTCCAGAAACGCAGAAGCAGGTTTGAGCTTTTCTCAGTCTCGCTGGTTATTACAGATGATTCATTCCTAATTTTGCACATAGAGCTGCTCCTCTCACTGACCTGATAAAGGGCAGAGAAAACATGCCATTGCCTTGACTAATGATTGTGAGAGGGCCTTCTCTGACTTAAAGGTTATGTTATCGTCATTCACAGTTCTGCAGAATTTTGGTTTGGGGGCAGTGCTCTCTCAGTCTTTTGATGGGGAGAAATCACTCATCAGATTTCTGAGAAGGAAATTGCTCCCCAGGGAGTGTAATTTCTCAACCATTGAGAACAAATGTTTTGCTATGAAATCGGTGGAGGAGACCCTCCAATACTACTTGTGGGGTTGGCGGTTTAGCCTGGTGACTGACTATACTCCACTCCAGTGGCTCTACAGACGGAAGGATACAAATGCCTGTCTGTCTTGGCGGTTTATCAGCTTGCAGCCATTTGCTTCTGATGTTCACCACCGCTCCAGTGGTGCGCATGTCAACGCTCACGTTTTGTTGTGCCTGGCTGAGCCTGGTTTAGGCGGTCGCTTTGTCTAAACCAGTGAGAACAAAGCTGTCAGGATGGGGAGTGTGAGACTTTTGAGCTCTTTTGAGACCCTCCTCAATTGATGCATCTGTGGAGGGTTGCTTGTCTGTCACTGGAGCAACCACAAGTTTACAGCCTCCCCGAGTAACACATCTGTTACCCAATGGTTGATGCGGGGAACATTCTAACTCAGCCAGTGACCTGGCGCTGTTCCTGCTTGTTTGCTGTGTCTGTGTGTATAGAAGTGGTAGCTCCTCACCTCCCACCTCCCTCTATGCTGGAAAATATACTGCTCAAAAGAATTAAAGGAACACTTTTTAATCAGAGTATAGCATAAAGTCAGTGAAACTTATGGGATATTAATCTGGTCAGTTAAGTAGCAGAGGGGGTTGTTAATCAGTTTGAGCTGCAGTGGTGTTAATGAAATTAACAGATGCACTAGAGGGGCAACAATGAGATGACCCCCAAAACACGAATGGTTTAACAGGTGGAGGCCACTGACATTTTTCCCTCCTCATCTTTTGTAACTGTTTCTTCACTAGTTTTGCATTTGGCTACAGTCAGTGTCACTACTGGTAGCATGAGGCGATACCTGGACCCTACAGAGGTTGCACAGGTAGTCCAACTTCTCCAGGATGGCACATCAATACGTGTCATTGCCAGAAGGTTTGCTGTGTCTCCCTGCACAGTCTCAAGGGCATGGAGGAGATTCTAGGAGACAAGCAGTTACTCTAGGAGAGCTGGAGAGGGCCATAGAAGGTCCATAACCCATCAGCAGGACCAGTATCTGCTCCTTTGGGCAGGGAGGAACAGGATGAGCACTGCCAGAGCCCTACAAAATGACCTCCAGCAGGCCACTGGTGTGAATGTCTCTGACCAAACAACCAGAAAGACTTCATGAGGGTGACCCAAGGGCCCCATGTCCTCTAATGGGCCCTGAGCTCACTGCCCAGCAGCATGCAGCTCGATTGTCATTCGCCACAGAATACCAGAATTGGCAGATGCACCACTGGTGCCCTGTGCTTTTTACAGATGAGAGCAGGTTCACCCTGAGCACGTGACAGAAGTGAAAGGGTCTGGAGAAGCCATGGAGAACATTATGCTGCCTGTAACATCATTCAGCATGAGCACTTTGGTGGTGGGTTAATGATTGTCTGGGGAGGCATATCCATGGAGGGTCACACAGACCGCTACAAGCTTGACAAAGGCACCTTGGCTGCCATTAGGTATCAGGATGAAATCCTTGGACCCATTGTCAGACCCTATGCTGGTACAGTGGCTCCTGGTGCACGACAATTCCTGGCCTCATGTGGTGAGAGTATGCAGGCAGTTCCTGGAGGATGAAGAAATTGATACAATTGACTGGCCACCACACTTTCCTGACCTAAATCCAATAGAACACCTCTGGGACATTATGTTTTGGTCCATCCAATGCCACCAGGTTGCACCTCAGACTGTCCAGGAGCTCAGTGATGCCCTGGTCCAGATCTGGGAGGAGATCCCCCACAACACCATCTGTCATCTCATTAGAAGCATGTTGTCAGGCATGAATACAAGAACACAGGGGCCATACAAAGTGCTGCGTACAATTTTGAGTTGCTGCAATTAAATTTTGGCAAAATGGACTAGCCTGCCACATCATTTTTTCACTCTGATTTTTGGGGCGTCTTTGAATTCAGGGTTCTGTAGGTTTGTCATTTTCATTTCCATCAAACGATGTGGCATCCTTTCGTTCCTAACACATTACCCAGTCTATATCAGTATAGATATCCAGGAGGATTTCTTTTTCCCATTGAGATCTGATGTGTTTTCAAAGTGTTCCTTTAATTTTTGAGCAGTTTATATATATATATATATATATATATATATATATATATATATATATGTATATATATATATATATATATATATATATATATATATATATATATGTATATATATATATATGTATATATATATATATGTATATGTATATATATATATGTATATGTATATGTATATGTATATATATATGTATATGTATATATATATATATGTGTATATGTGTATATATATATATATATATATATATGTGTATATGTATATATATGTATGTGTATCATTTTAAGGGAAAAATATGTTGATTCAGAATTTCATGGTGTCAACAAATCCCAAAAAAGTTGGGACAAGGCCATTTTCACCACTGTGTGGCATCTCCCCTTCTTCTTACAACACTCAACAGGCGTCTGGGGACCGAGGAGACCAGTTTCTCAAGTTTAGAAATAGGAATGCTCTCCCATTCTTGTCTAATACAGGCCTCTAACTGTTCAATCGTCTTTGGTCTTCTTTGTCGCACCTTCCTCTTTATGATGCGCCAAATGTTCTCTATAGGTGAAAGATCTGGACTGCAGACTGGCCATTTCAGCACCCGGATCCTTCTCCTACGCAGCCATGATGTTGTGATTGATGTAGAATGTGGTCTGGCATTATCTTGTTGAAAAATGCAGGGTCTTCCCTGAAAGAGATGACGTCTGGATGGGAACATATGTTGTTCTAGAACCTGAATATATTTTTCTGCATTGATGGTGCCTTTCCAGACATGCAAGCTGCCCATTCCACACGCACTCATGCAACCCCATACCATCAGAGATGCAGGCTTCTGAACTGAGCGTTGATAACAACTTGGGTTGTCCTTGTCCTCTTTGGTCCGGATCACATGGCATCCCAGATTTCCAAAAAGAACTTCGAATCGTGACTCGTCTGACCACAGAACAGTCTTCCATTTTGCCACACTCCATTTTAAATGATCCCTGGCCCAGTGAAAACGCCTGAGCTTGTGGATCTTGCTTAGAAATGGCTTCTTCTTTGCACTGTAGAGTTTCAGCTGGCAACGGCGGATGGCACGGTGGATTGTGTTCACTGACAATGGTTTCTGGAAGTATTCCTGAGCCCATTCTGTGATTTCCTTTACAGTAGCATTCCTGTTTGTGGTGCAGTGTCGTTTAAGGGCCCGGAGATCACGGGCATCCAGTATGGTTTTACGGCCTTGACCCTTACGCACAGAGATTGTTCCAGATTCTCTGAATCTTTGGATGATGTTATGCACAGTTAATGATGATAGATGCAAAGTCTTGGCAATTTTTCGCTGGGTAACACCTTTCTGATATTGCTCCACTATCTTTCTGCGCAACATTGTGGGAATTGGTGATCCTCTACCCATCTTGGCTTCTGAGAGACACTGCCACTCTGAGAAGCTCTTTTTATACCCAGTCATGTTGCCAATTGACCTAATTAGTGTTAATTGGTCTTCCAGCTCTTCGTTATGCTCAAATTTACTTTTTCCAGCCACTTATTGCTACTTGTCCCAACTTTTTTGGGATTTGTTGACACCGTGAAATTTTGAATCAACATATTTTTCCTTTAAAATGATACATTTACTCGGATTAAACGTTTGATCTGTCATCTACGTTCTATTACAAATAAAATATTGACATTTGCCATCTCCACATCATTGCATTCAGTTATTCAGTATATATAATATATATATGTATATATATTATGTGTGTATATATATTATGTGTGTGTATATATATATATATATATATATATATATATATACACACACACATATACACACACACGTTTCACTCGCCAACCCCCTGGTTTGGTTAACTGGATATACAATTTAAAGATATTATTTTCATGGGAATTGTTACATATGCATTATTTTCAATTTTATTTTAAAACTTCAGTAAAAACAATGTTTGTAATTAAAAATTCTTCAAGATCGCATTGAATTTTAATTCCGTGTTTGGATTTACATCGTGACAGCACAATGTATAACTGCCCGTGAGTGAATATCGTTTCTTTCTCTCTAATAAATAAACTGACTCTATCAAATGTTTGTCCCTGTGATTTGTTAATTGTCCTAGCAAAAGCTATTTTAATGGGAAACTGAAAACATTTTAATATGAATGGCATATCAAGATCTCCGATATTGCCATTGCATCATGATATAACTGTTGCAATGCTCTTGGACTACCTTGATATTACGATGGTAATATTACTGCTTTACCTACTTTGAATTTGTCAGAACTATTGATATTTGAATTTTGAACATGATCAATGACGGCCGGGTACCACTATATATATATATATATATATATATATATATATATATATATATATATATATATATATATATATATATATATATATATATATATATATATATATATATATATATATATTTGTTGTTAGTATATGTGTGTGTGTGTGTGTGTATATGTAATGTGCGTGTGTGTGTGTATATGAATGTATTTTGCAATGTATTGGCAACATTGTGGTGAGCCTTCGTTAGTAGTCCACACACCAACTGATTATAAAATACATTCAGAAATGTTATTTTTAACCCTGTTGAAGTATAGACCTAGAGAAGCAATTTTAATACAGGTTACATGTAAGATTGATTCAACACAGGTTTTCAATTGACAAAGTGGTTGAAAGAGGATTTGGCAGTCAGATCAATTGACAGATTTGTAAAGTCTAGTGTAAGAAAAAACTGGAAGGTAATGTCAAAAAATGCTTGCAAACACTTTCTTATGGAAAATTAGAAGAATCTTTGCTCTCTTCAAAACCTTGAGTAGGCATTATTGGTAAAGTCTGTCATGTTTGTTTATATTCTTTCAGGTGAAGAAGGAAAACTGGCTTACCAGCTTGCTGAAGACACACAGGATGGCATCCCACGACTTTTTGCTCCTGGCAGTATGGCTAGCACAGCATTTTAAGACTAGTAAATGCATGCCATTTGTGCACTACTCTGGGCAGTCACTTCAACTGTGCAGAATAACAGTATTAATGATTGCTTGGAAGGTGGGAAACCATTGTTTAAGAGATATGTATTGCCATATCATTTGGCCTAGTATCCCTTTCCAAAGCAAAGTGGGGTCGGTGGATGACACCAGCTAAGAAAACTAGCTGGTAGAAAAATTGTAGGCTAAAAGTTCCGGGTTTGACAGGAAAAGTGCCAGCGGTCAAAGCTAAGAGAAAACAAAGCAAAAAGGGAATTAAATGTTACAAAAGGACCTCTCTGAAGGCATTGCACTTTGAACTTTTGTAAATGGCCAGTAGGCACCAAAAAGGTGGAATGTTGCAGTCTGTGTTAAGATTTTTGTTGTTAGTATGCTGCAAACCAAGCAGAAATGTACTTTTGTGGAGGAACATGGTTCAAACTGGGAAGCTGTTTAATCATTCACGTTGTGGAGCTGCTGCAACTCAGTGTCATAGGAAATTTAACCACTTGTATGTGAGAATTATTTTACTATTTTCTCTACTTGAACCTGGTTTGTTTTTATTTCAATACATGGTGCATAGCACACAGTGGCCCCCTGGTGGTAGCCTTAACAAAATTACCAAGCGTAATAAATTTAAAGCTAAAGATTGTGAATTTGTATTTCATTATTTGTGTATAGTATACATTTTAATGTGCAATAAATGGTAAAACAAAATAAAAATAATGTTGAGTTTCTTGTTACCACTTGAAGGTTTTATCAAATTTTATTTTCGCTGTGTCACTGCATTGCAGAAAGCAGCTCAACTGTGAGGAGTTGTGTTGTACTTCTGTAGCTTATCCGTTCCAAATTTGAGAAAAAGGCTACATTAAGAGATTCAAATCCAGTTGTTGCCCGTGAATATGAAATGTGAAAGTTTGTAAATAACCAAGATGGTTGGAAATAACATCCTTCAAAGTTCATCTAATCCTTGTAAATGATACAATTAAGCCAAAACATGGAAGATGGACTAAAAAGTGTCACATTTCCACTTTATTTGTGCAAAATCCAGTAAACAACAAAAATGAATAGCAAAAATTTAAATAAGTGGACAGAATGTTAAACACCGTCTTCCCAGTTTGAGCCCTTGATATAAATGTAACACATTTTTGGTAAAATTGTTCTATTTTATATATTATTTTAATAGGGTCAGGACAGGAGTACACCAGGAACAACCCGGTTAAGAGAGGAAAAAAAAGCCACTTTAATTCAAGTGCCTCATGTTGCAATCAAAATCGTTTTAAGTTTAAAAAAAAAATATATATATATATTTAAGACAAATGCAGTGGCATATTAGTTAAACTGCAGTGCAATTTAAAATATTGTTTTATTTTCTGATTGTGGGACAGAAATATTAAAATGATTTACACTGATTTTTTCTATTAAGTATATATTGTATGTAATATACATTACCTTAAATTTAACTATAAGCAAAATAATAAAATTTTCTGTATAATTTTGTTTGTATGCTTGAATTGTGATTTTAGTGAGCTCTTTAATCAGTGTGACATTTCGCATTGAGAAAGGCCTTAGTGTTTTTTATGCCCTCCTTTTACTACTTAAGTATAATACTTATTTTGTGCTGTCTTGATGTAATCCTGTAACAACTGGTGACCTATGATGATATGGGCTACCATTTCCTTCCTGATAAACACTGGCATAGCGCTGCATAAAGAAAGTTCTGGAAACAGTTCTTGAAAAGAAAGATCCCTCTCTGGCAAAGGAAAAACCGTGCACATATCTTTATGGTTAGCCAGAAGCACCAACTCCTGAAAGAATTTTGTAAGGATGGATTTTTCCAAAGCATGAACATGAAATAAAGGTTTAGTCAATTTGTAATTATTGTCCAGTGTTAGGGGATCCCCACTTTTACCACCCTCTTATCTGTAAAAAAAAATAAAGAACAGGTAATCTGGAAGCTGCAATTGTTTCTTTATCTCTGGGTTAGCTCAGGTTTGAATTGGCTAAAAGGAGCACCATCCTTGAAAGTGCTCCCTGGAATCTCCTTGACCTTTAAAGTAACACTAGAATAGAGTATAAAGACTTTTGCCTCTGGCAGTCTAATTGAATCTAGAGTTGGGAGGTGATCTGACCACAAAATATGGAGGTTAGTGAGGTTGAGTAAAGGTAGGAGAGTGTTTTTGCTTGTTTTTTTAACTTTGCAATTGAACAAACCAACCTTATCAAACAAACAGAAAGAAGAGCCTGTATAAACAGACACAGAGGTGCAACAAGGTTTTATTTTATTTTTTATCAGCTGACACCCTTTGATCTTTTCTCAGTTTTTATTTAGTTTAATAAAGTCATCACTCTTGATATAGTATCATGGTTTTTCCTTGCTTTTGTTCCAGGTTAGTATTACTCTAGCCCACGCATATTATACAATATAAAGTATCTTTATTTTTCTGAAATATCTTGATCCAATTTTAGGTGCTTTTTCTGGCAAAATCAGGTACAAGGTAGAAACCCTACCCGTCTAGAAATTAATATTAAAATTGTAAGAAACTAAAAATTTTCTATTCATTAATCACCAATTTATAAAAAATTCCAAGACAAGTGCAGTGACAGTTGTAAGGAGGAGTCCTCCAATCTAAAATGATTATCATCTCCTGCACAAATATACTTCAAGTGGACATTCCAGATTTACTCTTACAAACCAGGACAACATATTGTTACTTTGTACTACATGTTTTATTTGCAAAATTTAAAATATTTGTTCCATTTTTAATATAGCTTTTTAACTCTCAAGACCTAATTATTACATTAACACTTAACTAGTGATGAGAGAGAGAGAGAGAGAGAGAGAGAGCATACACTGATACAGTGTGTTGCCGCACCCACCACAAGACTAACAACTTGGACTGGGACCGGGACCTGAATGCAGCCATGCAACGGGTGACACCTCAGCACCAAACAGGAACATGTTACACTATATAGGTCTATTCACATTGTTTTAACAAAGGGGTTTACACTTGCTGGCCTTATAAGGGAATGGAAACTATGCAGGAATCTAATGTGGTTAGTGCTCATTAGTCCTTGATACTATGCAGCCACTGTAATAGAATATCTTGTGCCTTTACTGTTTGGGTAAGTCCAAAGGGTATTGATTTATCATTAACAACCCTCTGTATGGGATTTTGGAAAGACATGTCTGTAATTTTCAGGATGTTTTTCACATAAAATGAACATTTACTTTTGTCTTTAGTGTCATCCACATAATTTTGTATAATTAATGTTGTTAACCATGTACTTTTCTCATATTGCAAGGTCTAGAAACAATTATTTGTGCAGACGCTAGCTTCACAAAGATGATATCGGGCAGGAATATTAAATAATGCAATTAACCAGTAAAAATATTTTTGTACTTTTTTTAAATTTGTAGAAATAGGTTAAATCCCAACTCTGCATTCCTCAAGCTTGTTCAATGTGTCTTCATAAGCTACTATTATGTTTTGTCTTTTATGTCTTAAACATGCATGCTAGATTAAGTATGTACAGCATGAGTGTGAAAGAGTGCACAAATACTTATTTGGAAGTTCTAGTATCCTTGAGTCTGGATTCTGCCTTGCACACAACACTGCTTTGATCCTAAAATTGAATCAAGTGGCTGCAGAAAATGGAAGGATTGAAGAATTAAGTGTACCTTCAATGGATAATAAAACAATATCTGAACAATATGTAGTGCCACAATTATCTCTAAGCCATTTTTCTTTAAAAAGTAGTATGTATAAAAATAAATCATTAATCATTGCTGCATTTGGGAAGATTGGTTAAATTCAACTATAGTCTATCATGACATTCAATAAGTTAATGCATCAAACTGTAATAAACAACAAAAATGTTGCAAGAATGTATAAATTGTGTTAGGACTTTAGCTTCAAACATTTTTTACATTAGACACAGTATTATGAAGGTGAATTGACTCTAGTAAGCTAGATGTATTGCTATCTTGTGGAACTGAGAAGAAACCTTTTTGAATGTGTAAAACTTCTTTATCAGTTTTATAAGAGGGATCCATACAAGTGAATATGAAAAATAACTAAACAATGTAGCCATTAATTCTACTTTATTAATCATTAGTAGTCATTTTTCAATAATAAAATGTGCCAATTTTATTAACTACAAAATAACATTCCTTCACCCAAGTGACTATATTGATTTTCAAAAGAGGTTTTTATGATGAACAATACTGACACAGGTGCCAATGACACAATGTTAAAGTAGGCCTGCTACTTCAATGTTACATTCCATTTGTAAGCTAATTAATAATAAAAGCATAACTAAGTGGTCAGGTTCAGTCCTGCGGACCACCTTAACTGCAGGGGTTCATCCAAATATATCCAGCTTTTATTAGACAAGCTGTTATTTCCCAATTTCTTACTTTTTTGTGTCATTTCAGAAATTACAAATCGGGTTTGCTAAATTTTTGTATTTAGCATTTGTGTGCATTTTTTTTTTTTACTTTTTAAGAATTTGCTCATTATGTTCTGGTATTTTAAGCATTTTCGTTGTAATTAGCTCACACGTAAATTTTATACTGAAATAGCAGCTTCCCTTTAGTATTCAATGTCATATGCATCCTTGTCTGCACGGTTCATAATTAATCCTCGATAAATGGATACTGTTAAGTCAGTAAAGTCCACAGGAAATGGTGAATTGAAAAGAATACAGTAAAAAAGTTAATATTTAAAGATATGGCAAAAAGTGCACATTTATTAGTTTTGTTTACATGGTAATATACTAGCGCATACCTGAAAGCAAAATAAGAGAATAAAAAGACCAATTAAACTATTACATAATTTTGAAGCAAGACCGAAACATTTTCTGTGAAACTGATTGGAATAAGAAATCCGCAGCTACAGTGGTACCCCAATCCTTAATTTGTGTGGTCTTGCAAAAGTTAAAATCACATAGCACTTGCCAGTTATTCGTTTTGATAAACTGAAATACAAAACCTAGCACAAAAAACCTTTGATGGGTTTTAGAGTACACTTTACAGATGCCCGCCGCTGTGCAGTAAGGACGCATGTCACAGTGTGCAGCATTCCTTCCCAATCCTAAAAGAGGCAAAAAAGTGACGTGAAAGACCAGCTACTCCTTGTTTTGTATGTTCTTCTGATCGTGGAAACAAAGCGCGCCAAACTCAAAAAGCATACCATAGGTATATCTTTAATAACTATTGTACAACGACCGTTTTAAAGTTAAACTGTATATATAGTGTTAGCAGAAGCACAAACTGCTTTATTCTGTTTAAAATGTATTTGCAGAGGCAAGTAGAAATCGTTTTAACTTAAAAATTCTCAGTGTATAAGTATTATGTATTGACCAAAACCAATATACATGTAACGTACACTCAATAGATTCGCGTGATGCAATATCTGAAAACCGCTGATTAATTTGTCACAACCCCTATAACTGTAACGTACAGTCATTAGATTCGCGTGTTGCAATATATGAAAACCGCTGAAGCTCTGATCGCGGCAATTTGTATAAATAAACCTTTACCCTCGTCGCCACGCAAGAGACGGTGTCCTAAAAACACGATCTGTTGCTCTGCTTTTCATTTTCGGGGCGCTGTTGGGATATTTTCCCGTAGCCTCTGCATGTCGCCTCGGATAGGCTGACACTTCAGAGAACCCCACGACATCCTGCCACTCAAATTCAAAAAATGGCGCTTAAGTTCAAGGCGCGCGCGCGCACCCACAATTCAGTGTAAAAGCACACATCCCCCCGCCTTGGCGCCTGCGGGCCCGATTACTTTGCGCAGGCGCACGACAGGTCTGCGGGCCGCCATTTTGTGCAGAATCTACTCTGTTGAAGCGGGAGAGGATAAAAAGCCACCAGAGGAGGCGAACGCTTCTTATCACCGATTGTTGGTGGATCCCTTTTGGGAGCCCCTAAAAAAACTTTAAATTGTGAGAAAGACGGCTCGGGAGAAGAAAAACAGGTAATCTTGCATTACTTTTTGGAAAACGAAAAGGGGGGATTTTTGCAGGAGCTTTCTCCGGCCTCTAGGTGTCACGATGGGGCTCCGGTCCTGGCGGCTGGCGGGGGGTGTTTGTCTCCCTCTATCGTTATCGAAAATTTTTAGGAAAAACATTTATAACCCAGAAGTTCTCGATATTGTTAAAGTGTTTTGCAGTTTCCGTAGCTAACGAGTTCTGAGATATTCGTGGATGACTTATATTTTTAAGGCTTCGCTGTTTTGCAAGTAGGTTTAGGCCAGGCGTCCATTTTCTTTTTTTCTTTGTTTCCTCTTTAGAGAAGGTACAGAGCAAAACCGCGACTTATGAGGATACATAATTCCAAGGAGGGCAATTAAATAGTAAACCTCTTCTTCCAATATGTTAACGCAGGAAATTGATCAAGTCTTCAAGCACAGTATCTTTAGCAGGGGCGATAAATGGGAAAAAAAAACATGCCGATATAAGCCGCAGTTCCCAGCTTCCGAGAAACGTATGTGTTTTCGCCATACTGGCGGAACACGGAGTCGTATCTTTAGCAATTCAGGTCTTCTCGTCCTCTGTCTGACATTTTTTCCCCGGCGTCTGCATGTGTGCACATTTCCAAGAGTTAGAAAAAAAGGGGTGCGTCCGATATTTGTAGAGTTTAACTAGACCCGGGCTGTGCGCCAGATGGAGCCGCACTAAAAGTCATACACAACTGTCAATTCTTCCCCACCCACGGTTACTCCGGATTAAAACGTGGTAAATTTCTATAGTCCCAAGAGTGCGTCGATTTCGGCCGCAGGTGTGTAGTTCTGTTCGCGTGTGCCTGCGCGGACTCGGGTTTCCATGGTGGCTTTCCCACGGCGCGCGACCTGCCACCGGCGCAGCTTCTCTTCAGAATTTCAAACGGAATCCCTTTCCATCTAAATGGAGTGAACAGTCGAGAGCTCCCTCTACAACCCGGCTGCTTGAAGAACACCACTTCTGTATTACCGGGGAGGGGAGGAGAGGAGGTTGATATTTCTTAGTTGTGTGAAAGTGGTTGCAAAATCTTAGATCTCGTTGTATGAAGCTCACTCAGTTGAGACAAAATGTATTTTTGATTAAATGGTGCTGGTTTCCTTGTTTGTGAACAAAGAAAGGGGTCCATGGTTCACTGTAAATCAACCCCTTTTAGACACGAATACAGAGTCAAAGGCAAAATGTATTTTGGTGCCACTTTGGAATTTTGTGGTTATTTTTTGTGCACTCCTTGTGTTCGAGGACTTGTAATGTACTGTAGATGTGTATAGTGATGCTTGATGTAAATAGATTATGATACAGGTTCTGCACCTTTACCATCCATATATTTTCTAATTCTTTTAGGCCATGTAATCGGTCCAAGCATTTGACGAAACATTTTTTTTTGTATTCAATCCTTAAGTATACTTTCATAAAATACTTGGGTGAGACACTTTTACCGTTACTACAACCTGTGCATACCTGTGAAATGCAGGTTTCAGCTTTGCTGTCTGTAGGTCACAGGACCCTAAACGCTATACAGTATTTTTTTTCCCCGATTAATTGCTGATATTGCCATATGGGGTAACTGATTTATTTGTGGTGTAAATTATTTAACTAGTGCCTTCCCATTTTGATAACATTTTAAATGATTACTAAGCCGCAGAAAAATTAGCCTGTGGTTTGTGCTGCAAAACACTTACCCATGAGCAGTCTTCATTATTTTAGAGAGCTTGATTTTCATGGTATCGTGAATCCATAGAAGCTACTTTGATTTGACAGTTTCAGGCTTAACTTAAAAAAACAAACTGATGCGATTCCAAAGCATTCATAAAGTACTTGGGAAATTACACCCTTAACATAAGGAGCAAACCAAAACGAATATTCAAGAAAAAATATCCGAAGGACTGAAAGCTGTGCATGCAGCTTTTACTGACCCGAGTGGTTCACCCCAAATGGAATACAAGGGGTCAAAATTAGTAGTCCTTTTCCCTGAAACTTTGAAGAAGATGTGGCTCAGTAATATGGTAATGAGAGTGTCATTGTAAGTTGTTTTGTGGTTGATGATCTTATTTTTGGTAATTTATTAATTACTTGTGGTCCTTGCTCTTCTAAGAGCCTCTCTCGAAAGGTTAATAATGACACACTTCAAACATAAAAATGTTTAGGCTACTTCAATTTATGTGTTTATGAATACAATATTTTTATCCTTTACGGGAGGTATAGCCCTCTGTTGACCCTCTATCAGGTGGTAGCCCATGACAAATTTTTATTACAATTGAAATATTTAGAGTTTAAAAATGTAAGCACATTTTATTATTTCAAGGATTTGGTACCACTTTTCTTGTTTATTATGTACTTCTACCATGTCAAATAAATCATTACAATTCATATTTAATCTTTTCAACTAATTGAGTGCTAATGCTAATTGGGATATATATATATATATATATATATATATATATATATATATATAATACACACACTGTGTGCACTATTATTAGGCAAGTGAGTATTTTGACCATATTTTTTTTGTGTGTATTCCAACTCCAAGCTGTGTACACTTGAATGCTTATTTGATTTAAGCATGTCAGATGATGTGTAATGCAGGACGGTCTGGCCTAAGGAGATCAACACCCTATATCAAGGTGTGCAGAATTATTAGGCAGCTAGTTTTCCTCAGGCCAAATGGGCCAAAAAAGTGATTTAACTGATTCTGAAAAGTCAAAAATAAGTCTTTCAGGGGGATGCAGCACTCTTGAAATTGCTAAGATATTGGGGTGTGATCACAGAACCATCAAACTTTTTTTTCTTGCAAATAGTCAACAGGGTCGCAAGAAAAAAAGACGCAAATTAGCTGCCAAAGATTTGAGAAGAATCTAATGTGAAGCTACCAGGAACCCATTATCCTCCAGTGCTGTCATATTCCACAACGCAACCTACCTGGGTTGCCCAGAAGTACAAGGTGTTCAGTGCTCAGAGACATGGCCAAGGTAAGGAGGGCTGAAACCTGACGACCACTGAACAAAAAGCATAAGTTGTAACATCAAGACTGGGCCAAGAAATATCTGAAGACCGATTTATTTCAAATGTTTTATGGACTGATGAGATGAGTGACTCATGACAGACCAGATGGATGGGCCCGTCGATCAGTAACGTGCACAGAGCTCCACTTCGATTCAGATGCCAGCAAGGTGGAGGTGGGGTACTGGTGTGGGCTGATATTTTTAAAGGTGAGCTAGTTGGACCTTTTTCGTGTTGAAGATGAACTCAAAATCCACTCCCAAACCTACTGACAGTTTTTAGAAGTCACTTTCTTCAAACAGTGTTACAGGAAAAAGTCTACATCTTTCAAGAAGACCATGATTTTTGTGCAGGCCAATGCTTCATCGCTTTCATCGAAGTACTCTACTGTGTAGCTAGCCAGTAAAGGCATTAAAGATGAAAGAATAATGATATGCGCCCTCCCCTTCATCTGACCTCAACCCTATTGAGAACTTGTGGGTCCTTCATTAACGTGAGATTTTTACGGGGAAGGAAAACCATATACCTCTCTGAACAGTGTCTGGGAGGCTGTAGTCACTGCTCCACAAAAAAGATGATCGTCAACAGATCAAGAAACTGACAAGACTCAATGAAGGGAAGGCTTATGACTGTTATTGAAAAGAAGGGTGACTATATGGGTTGTTTGGTTATTATCACTGTAACAGATGAAAATAAACAAGTGAGATGGGAAAAGTTTCATTTTTCCTTTAGTTGCATAGTAATTCTGCACACTAATAATTGCACACATGTATTCCCATGATGTTCACACTCCCATTTCCTTCGTAAAAAACATTCAGGTTTATTAACATTTTGGATTGACTAATAGCACTGTATTTGTGCCATATTAAAATTAATCCTCAAAATTACAACTTGCCTAATAATTGTACACGTATGTATAAAAATAAAAATGTAATCATTAACTGAGAAATACTGTAGTGGGTTCACAACCTGATCTGCTAATTGTAAGATGGATATTAGTGGTACTATTCCTGGTTACGTAACAAAGGAGTGGGTGGGGTCTGATGCAGATGGAGGTTTTGCTTCTCTGGTCTTGCACACTTGACCCTTGATCCATGAGAATTTGGGGGGAAAAAATATATAATTGAGAACCTAAAATTGCATTGTATTAGTTCCCTGCATTTAATTTGTGGAGAAGATTATTTTCCATATTCACTGCATTGTACATCTAATGACCATTTTTATTTCTTCAACATCTACTCAGGTTTATTCTGTGTTCATTTGAATAGAGCAGTATTAATTTTTTTTGACAAATCCCGAAGCAAACTCTGATAAACTCTGTTCTGCAAAGGTGGGTTGTTCTTTCATCTCTGATCCTTAAGTGTAAATGTAACCAAATAAACCTTTTGTGGGGAGGCATATCCAACTTTATTTTAGCAAAGGTAATAAGGTTTATATATATATATATATATATATATATATATATATATATATATATATATATATATATATATATATATTATTAATTGCCACTCGCTCACTTTGTTTTATTTTAAAATTGAATTGGTATTTGTACTTTTTAATTTCAGTACTATTAATTGTTTAATTAGTATGAGTATTAGTTTTATTAAATATTTTGTATAGGGATTTGTGTGAGGTTTTGTACTTTATGTAAAGCAGTTGTTGGGTGCTACTACATACAGTAAAGTTTATTATTAAATGAATACACCACCCAAAAATATTTTTGCTTTGCACCCAAACCATAACCTATTGTCTATGGAGGAGGTGTGAAAGCTTTAGATTTGTCAGAGATTTCAGGCTCTGTCTCTCAATGGTGGGCATGTGTGTCACAGTTTCTTGAGGATGGTCTAGAGCTAAATCGTTTAGACAGAAAAATACCAGACTAGATACTTAAGCCTGTTATGAGAGCACAATGTGCTGATTAGTTTTAGAGCCAAATCGTACAAGAGAAAGGCACTCTAGAGGAACCCTCAAATACCGCCAGTTCTGTACAATGGCAGACAATGTGTAAGTGAAAAAAGAAAAAATCTTGCATTACTTGTATTGCATAATCCACTGTCTGTTATCCAGTTGCTTACCTAAAAACACAGAAAACAAATGCTGCTTTTGTAAAATATTGTTATTGTGAAAATACTTCAAACAGTAGAAGAAGAAAAAAGAGTGGAAGACAGTATAACATCGTAAAGAGGTTCAAAAACGTTGGCGCGATACATAAGCAGAGCAGGTTACATTTGTCAGGCTTATATTTATGATCACGGATAAGCAATGCAGCATAGAATCAAGAGTTCAACAGTCGGATGTATTTGAAATTCTAAAGCCAATAATGGATACAAATCCATACGTCCAAAAGTATTGCATTTTACACAAAATTTATCTGAAAAACATGGACAAATACGTTTTCAAGGATTTCTATATGAATCTGAAAGATCACGCTCACTTATATAATAAACCAACATGTGATGAATTGTTAACAATAGTAGTTTTGAACGATGGAGATATCAAAGACAGAGTTTATATTCATGCTTATCCAAAAGCACAGAACGATTCGTTGCAAGTAGCAGATCCGGGAATTGACTAGCGTGTAGGGCCTGCACGGAGGTTGGCGGGCGAAGCAAACTGGGGGTAGAAGCCCTAGTACTTCCAGAATTAACAGCATATACCCTAACGGTAAACTCAGGGACTCCTGGGAGAGACTTACTGAATTGAAGACCGGGATCATGACCAAGAAAATATGGGAAGAGACAGGCCTTCAAGTCAAAGTCTTCAAGCTTAAGTATTTATTGGAAGCCATTATAATTATTAGAGACCTAGGGATTTTCTGTCTGTCTTGCTCAATTTGAGTTTCTGCTTCTCTTTCAAAATAACTGTAGATTAACTTTTCAGGTATCTTAAAATATTTATATATTAAATAATACAGTTGCTAATTGTGTATAAGATATAAGTAAATGAACCAGCTTTTTTGTACTCTGCCTATTGGGTAATGGTGAAATGATGTGTATGTATCAATATGGGACCTCACAGGTGGAGCAGTGGTAGTGCTGCTGATTTGCAGTAAGGAGACTGTGGACTATTGTGGGTTCGCTTTCCAGTTCCTCCCTGTGTGGACAGCACTTTAAGTACTGAGAAAAGCGCTATATAAATGTAATGAATTATTAATAATAATAATATTATGTTTGAGACAATACAATCCTGGAGGCTTGCATTAAATTTGTCCATGCCTTCTCTGCGAAAGCAGTAAATAACTACTACAAATATATCTAATTTTTAACTGAGCAGCTAGAGTATTGTGGAACTGCTTGATTTTGTTTAACACTTTCTAAAGCCAACCTTACATGCACTGTGGTATCCCAAAGTGCAAGCAGCAGAAAAGTAAAATTGCTGCATTCCAAATATCACAAAAGGCAACATTATGGGTAATAGATAATGTAGACACTGAAATAAAGGAGATTGGGAAAGTGACATTAAACCGTGATAGGTTCAGAATGCAAGAAATAGCAGTGCTGGACAAGTCAGTAACATACTATGGTAGAGTAAAATTCTTTGTTATGAATCAATTGATAAATTAGAACCTAGCAATCACTGAGCTACTTGTCCTAACATGCATACTGGTTATAGGAAGTTGCACTTAATATTGTAAGTGTGTTTTTATTTAAAAAAAAAAATAAAAGTTATGCTTTTTTCCTGTATGGCATTGCTCCAGTAACTTCATTGAACTAAATTCTTTCAATCATTAAATATGAGTAGGCAGCATTGTCACATTTTAAAGTGAAATAGCTTTACAGATTTAACAGTGGTCAAGTGAAGTGTGTCTTGTGCTAGATGAGAATGTACAGGTAAAGTACTGAACAGTTAATTGCGCAGTAATTTTTTATTTGGTTTAGCTGAGTTAGGTAGTGTTTGCCCGGAGGGCTCAATAAATGTATTTAAGTACTGTGCAAGATCTCCATTAACTCTAACCTAATACATATACAATTAAGTTGGACGCTAGTGTGATTCCTGTGCACATGAGTATGGTTAAATGCTTATGATGCAGGTAGCTTATGCTTTCCTGGATCTTCTCCACCACAAGATAATAGATGAATGGATACTGAATTTGCCTTTGTTAATGTCTGTATTTTTACTGCTACTAATCTTACTCAGGAGTGATTTTTATTTACACCAATTTAATGTCACCCTACATGTTTTTTGTCATGAAAACACTGTCGGACATAAGGAGTGTCGAAAATGAGAAAAGTCATACTTTAATCATTAAAGGTAGTGCCAAAACTTCATGTCGATCCTACCAGACTAAAATTCAAGTCCTTAAAATTTTAAAGTTGCCAGTGTTTATAAGTACTAGCCAGCCAAAATATTTTTATCCTTATTTTATGGGCAACTAATTTTCAACAGCCCACTATATCACTTCAGTAAAGCAGTCGGTTGATGACCTAATTGTTGTGTGTTTTTTTTTTTTTTTCCCAATTTATAAACACAGATGTTTGCCAGTACACTGAAAGCTGTTGCTTCTGAATTGTATTTAAATAGCTGTGAACATTTCTAAAGACGAAGATTCTCAGTTATAGTGCTGTTGGTTAATTGAATGTATCAGAATTAGTATGCAACTAACTTGGAATTTT
This sequence comes from Polypterus senegalus, assembly GCF_016835505.1. Lineage (NCBI taxonomy): Eukaryota > Metazoa > Chordata > Cladistia > Polypteriformes > Polypteridae > Polypterus > Polypterus senegalus. The sequence goes on from NC_053162.1 coordinate 43,977,206, forward strand.
TGTATACTATATTTGTTTTTTTTTTTTTTGTTTTTTTCTCTCGGGGCTAATATTAGGTTGCCAGTGCTTTTTACTCTTTGAATATGCCACATACCAGTGCATGTGACTAAAACACGTGATCCTGAAGTTGATCTTTTTTTTTTGTGTGTGTGTGTGACTGGCCTTGGCTTTTGTTGATGTTCACTGTGAAAGACCATTTTAGGGGAAACTATTCTTTTAAATTGCAGAAATCCCATTCTTACGGATTACCTATTTCAGTTTGTACTGTTATTACTTTTACAATTTTGTTTGTTGTTGTTCACTCAAGCATTACTTCAGGTTTTTCATCAGTCATAGCCAGACAGTAAAGTTGTAACATTCAGACATCTTTAATTTGAACTTATTACAAACGGCAATGTCATTTAGAGACTGTATATTTAGGTGGGGTCAATGACTTGAACATTTTAATTTTGGGGTTGTTTTCTGTAGTGGTTAAGGTAGAACAAAATAACAGCTGGTACTGTGGTGTGGATGCTTCTTAAGCAATTACTAAGGGTTACTTACTGTTAAACTTAAAGCACTGGTTTTTGTCCCTGTAAATGTGTTACAGTGACATCTTTTTTTGGTAGAAATCCGTTGACATGGTCAGAAATGTAAACGGTGAAGGGAAAAACTTTTTGAAGGAAGTATAAAACAGGAGAATTTTGAGGATTGTACAGACAAGAACAGGTAGAAATAATCTTGTGAACTATAGTATATGTACAGCTGTCCACCCCCTCACTTTTGCTTGTGTGAATCCTGTTGACTGAACTGTGCTAATATTAATACTGACACAGTCACTACCTGCTTGTGTTGGACATGAGGATACCACTGCTGTTGTATTTCACCTTCCCTGCCTGGCAACCCAACTTGAGCTTTATTCCTAAATACGTCTTACCTGAGCTTTGTGAAAACATACAGGAGTAGTTCTGTGGTCTCAATGCCTTGTTCCCCCTCACAATGCATTATACATTTTACATGACATTTTGAGATTGGAGCTTGTTTATTTTGGTATATGGTATTTTGTTGGTTTGATATCGTTTTGAGTTAACTTTAGTGTATAATTTCTTTTTCCGGTATAGAACACTGTTTTTACTAATTCCACCCTATTACTAGTGCAGTTGTTCTGCCAGTAGCCTTCATTTGCATGCATGGAGAGCACTACAACTCTACCATTATTTAAGTACATCTTGTGCATGCATTGATGATCTCTCACACACAGAGTTAAGTCTTCATCTACTGTGTCTGTATCTCATATTCCTTGATACTGGCATTTAGTTGATATAAACAGGATTCTTGGTTGATGTGTTAGTAGGTGGCTGTAGATGTTGTTGCAATGTCTGATAAAGGCAATTTATAGTATGAAGAAATGTTATCCAAATAGTGATAGACTGATAAAGGTGGTGATTAATGCATGGATTGTTGTCAATAACGCTAGATCTGAATCTATGTGGCAAGAAATGCTGCTGCTATTCACTGAATGTCCAGAAATCAAAGCCGATAGAGTTAAAGGCACAATTATTAGACCCACAGTAGAAGTGGAGCAAGACCTTTTACTTTACCAAAAATCTGACAAGTCCCAAGTGTTTAAAAGATAATTAATTTTAAAAGAACGAAAACAAAAGAAGTGTGTGGAAAATTTTACCGATGAAGTTTGAGTTGAAACGAGAAAAACATAAGGCCGAAATTAGTAGCCTTCAGACAACAAATAGTCAAAGCTTACTCTTTATAAATCGCAACTGACATTAACCTCCAATTGTAGTTTCTAAGAAGATTGGCACAGGTCTTTTGATTGATCTTGGACCATTTCTCCATGGCATTTTGCAGCAGCTAACCCATATGAGATTTTTTTGTGCATGGACCTTAACCTTCAGATCCCACCACATATTCTCAATAGGATCGACATCTTGGCTTTGAGTAGACCACTCCAGGCATCTAATCCAGAAAGCAAGATTAATGCAAATCTGGTTAAAGTAAGTTGGGATCCACAAAAATGGGACTAATTTTGTACCAGAAATATTGGATTAAGCCAGGCCTGTATTTCCATAACGAATTAAGACCGCATTACATGCTCTTTGAGGTCAAGGATGCAAATAACTTGCGTATCTAACTTTTTGGAAGGGCCTTGGGGTTTTCCTTTTCCAGAAAGATTTGGCGAAATCTTGCCCAGTTACTGGGATACTTTGAAATAAACCTACAAAAGAGCAGGTTTCTCATGAAGGATTTGTGCTTTGCAAATCTCGATAATTAAGGAACAGAGCAGCTATTGATAGTCTGAATATGTGCTACAAGAATTTCTTATCCCAGCTGCACTATTTAAAGAGCTGGAAAAAAAAAAAAAGAAATGTGAAAATGTTGTGCCCCTTTCTGAATGAACAACTGACCAGCTCCTTCACCACATTTTGCCAAGAAAAACTTAATCAGATGTTCTGGCATTCTGTTTTGTGTACAGAGCTGTGTTCTTCACATCATTGGGGATGTTGTTCGTATTGGCAAAGCTATTGCAAAAGTGTGCTTAACTTTGAAACTGTGTCTGCCCACATACAGATGACTTTCTGAAAGTAAAAATAACAGATGTCAAATAGGAACTGTGTTAGCAGTGTAACATTTGACCTTTGTCCCAGTAATGACTAGAACAACTCTTTGTATGTATAGTTTTTTTGATGATCTTAAAATTGGAAAAAATGTAATGCAATGTATACATGAGGGCAAATAGAGCAATATCACCAGGGGGCACATTTTACCACACAGTTAACACAGATTTTATCAATTAATTCCTATGCATTCCTTCTTTGAGTGATATTCCTCCAGATTACCTCCCTTTCCTTAGCCTCTGCTTTTGCTGTGTTGTTCCTTTTGTCAGCTTATGTTTATAATCTTCATGCTACTAGCACCTCTTGCTCTACTGGCATGAAGGATATTCCATCTGTTTCTGCAGATTGATTGGCTGTTTTATGATCGAATCATAAGGGCTTGTAAGGTTTGCAATGAATGTGGTTAGTCAGGATCAAGCTGTCTGGAATTGTTTGAGCTGATTGAAATCTGGTATTCTAAAACAGGCTCATCCACTGGTGTGAAATAATGTTATAGTAACCCAGAATTTGTTCTGAGATCCAGGATTATTTAATCTCGATTTCTAGAACAGGTCTCAGGACCTTGATTTTTGTTGTCCTTTTAAAAGAACTGTTCCAATGTTGTGTACTTTGGCTCATTATATTTTTGCTAGAAGACCCAATGGTGACCTCACATTATCCTTCAAAATTTTAGCATAATCTTCCTTCTTCATGATCCCATGTACCTTAACAAGGTGCATGAAGCACCAGAATATCTCAACAGCATTATGTTCCCTCCTCCATGTTTAAAAGTGCAAACTGTGGTGTTTTTTAACTTTGGCGGCGGTGGAATTAGAAACATCCAAGTTTCCAAACAGCTCCAGTTTTCTCTTGAGAAACACTTGGAAATTGCTATATAGCCTTCCCCATTATGATGGGCATCCATTTATTTCTGAATTCCAGACTTGTTTCTTTGGTTTTTAGCATGGTGGAAGAATACAAGAGTGGTTCCTCTCAATGTAGTCTTGCTCGTTTGAGTCCATTTAGTAGAGTTCAGTGCTAATTGATTGGTTTATTCAAGTCCTATGGGTTTCAGGTATGGTTTGAAAACTGAAAACTTTAATTTGCTATCTTTTTTTCCCCATAAGTAAATCACAAGGTGGGGGCTAACAATTTTGACTGCCCCAATTTTCATTAAATATGTCATACAGCCTTTACATTGAGTGTTTTACTCTGAAGTTTCATAATGGTTAATATTGGACAGGATTTTAGGAAAATTTTCAATCTATACGGTGGGAGGGTGGATGATAATTTTTTCCTTAAATGTTTGAGCTTGGATGATTCCATACAGTATTTGTTCATAACTAACTTGTTGGTTGTAATTATGAATCAGTCCAACAGAAGTGTACAGAGAGTGATTCAGCACTGCACATTGACACCCAACTGTAAGTTGAATACAGTGATATCAGTAGTAGGGCTGAGCTGATGGTCAATAATGTGCCTCTCTGACTGGTTAAACACATTGTCAACGTAAATAAAAGTCAGTGATTGGATCCAAACATTTACAGAGATTTCCTGAAGTTGCTAAAATGCTTTTATTTAAAAAAAAAAAAAAAAAAGTCCTACACCTCATGAGAAGTTTGTCAGGCTCTTGGGTTCAGCAGGTGGTGTGTAAGAGTCCTGTGTTAAGCTAGTTTAGCAGTAGCGTGCTGTAGCTGAGGAAAGGCAGCCTGATGAATAAGTCACAGACATACATTGAATAGAAAGAGTATAGGAATGTTTGTAGCATCAAGCCACCATGGTGCTCCTAGGCTCCCATTGTGTCCATATTTCTTACTCTTTTAGGTAGCTCACTATACTTCAAGTGATCACCCACTGTGGTCACACAAGTTGGAATTTTTTTGCAACTCTGGCAGCTTTGCACCTTTTAAAGAATTCTCTGGAGCCACTCATTTGTGCGATGGCATGTCAACCTATACTTTGAGTGAGTGATCCACAGTCTAATGCAACATGCCAGTGATGTAATGGAATTGTTCATTCCTTCATCCGTTTTCCTAACCAATTAATCCTGTGTTAGGGTTGCAGGGCAGCTAGGGACTGTCCTTGTGGTGTTGTCCTTTTTACTTGGTCTATTCATTGAGATTCAGGTGCCACACACAAAATTGTGATGCGATGGTGCTTATTTGGTCTTGTGGACTGTGCTTAAAGGGAATCCCCAACCTTCGATTTAATGTTAGTGTGTTGCTTTGATATCATATACACATGCTGCAACCTCCAAGGTGGAGCCACCCACCCTGTTGTGTAAATGTCATAAACTGGGAGGAGAAACAAGATGCTGACTGAACGGAGTAATGCTAGTAATTTGGTTCCACTTAAGCCAGTACGATTGCCCTCCTCAATGCGCATTGTATATCAGTATGGCGTTTGCTTAGATAATTTACAAATGGTAAAATTCGTGTTATAGTCGAGTTCCAATGAAATATAACAAAGTATGATTATTTTTTATAACACTTGCAGAATCATGTCAGAATGTAGTTGAAAAAGATCAACTGAGTACTTGTAGTTTTCTGATGGTATACATTTCTTCAAATCCATTTTATAATGAGGCTAGTCTTATTTTAGAGTTTCATGCTAATATGGCATTGTGATTTGTAGCAGTTTAAATTGAGTCACATTTGAGTCATCATAACAGTACTTAATACTGCTAAATGGGCTGAGTTGTAGCAATTTGAGACAAACCAATGCATCCTGAATTAAAATACCTGTGCACCATTCCCCCACCACTCCCTCGCTGTCAAGTGTAGAAACTTGCCACAGTACATGGGTAGAGTAGCTGATTATTCATAATCCATAAGCACTGTCCACCCATATACAACCCCCCTACATCTTTGTTGTTTTGAATGACAATGAGAAGTTTAAGACCTTGCACGGCCCTAGTTAGTAGTGAAAAGTTTCTGTGTTGTTTGTTTCTTCGTTTTTGCATATATTGCTTAATAACGCATAATTTTGTAATCGGGCTGCAGCAATCAGTTATCTAAGTAATTGAGTATTCTACCATTCTATCTATTGGATAAGAAATACTTTAGTAAATATACGAAAAAGAAAAACAGATATCTCTCTTCAAATTAACAGCTTATTGATTTCCTTTTTAGAAAAAGCAACACTTATTGCTTAAATTGCGTACAGTAAAATTATTTGTTAAAATTAAACCCATTTAGTGCATTTAAGTTCCATATTACATTCTGGGTTTTAAAGAAAACATTGTCTGAATCAAAAAAATAAATTAAATGCAAAAAATAATATATTAAATCAATTAAAGTACTAAAAAAAAAAGTATACATACATCCTAAAACTAAGGCATAAATCAGAAATAATAATAACACATAAAAATTGCCTTTTAAGTTGTGCAACTTTCATAACTAAAAGTTTCATCTTAACTACAACTTGTGCATAACATAAGCCTTTAGTGTCGTCTTAGAAGGCTTTCTGGCATTTTTAGGAGGCAAAACAAAAACCGTTCAGGCAGGATTGTATCCCCTGAAGTGGATATGGTGTTTGTGTATGTAAGTGGCCATCATATTGATTTACATATTTAATTAGGTATTACATAGTTGATGTACATACGTTATTAGCCTTCATCCTGACTAGCCATCATACTGTTTTACGTCGAATACTTTATACTAACATTTTCTAGTGTCGGATCTGCTCTTTTCACTAGATGCTTTCTGTTGAGTTGCTGAATCATTGATATGCTATTGTGGTACGCTAGTTTGATTTTACACTAGACACTGTACAGAGTTTTTTTTCAGCTTGAAATGATCACAGACCTTTGACATTTTAATGTCTTTTTCTCAGGCCTGATTCTTTGCTTCATCCCTCACTATTTTCTGTCTTTCTCCATTTTGCTGTCCATGCAATCAAATCACATCCTCACCTCATGTATCCACAGCATAAGCGAGTTATATGACTCTAATCATCCATGTGAAACACGCTGAGTTTGCTGAGGTGTAGTTGTATGGATTCAATGAAGCTTCAGTAGAAATATTTAGCTTTGCTGATTTGTAGTAATTAAATTATTCTAGTTTCTCAAGGAATTGTTTCAGCCCTAATTTGGAAGCTACAAGTTGAAATGTTTTTTTTTTTAATAAAAGAAAGGTTATACCTACCACTGAACCATTTTTTTAATTGTATTTTTCTCCCTGTTGTGTCTTCTAGACTAAAGACAACCCATATGCAGATGCCTCCCTTTGCAGTATGGCCTGCACAGTGTTTTGATGGCATTTGTATTTACATTAACATTTGCTCAGGTACCACTATGGTTGTGTTCATCTCAACTACTGAGAAGTGATGGCTTTTGTACTTTCTCTTGCCACTACTGCTGCTATTACCATAAAAAAATCAAAAAGGTCAACACAAACATGTATTGCCCAGAGTAGTTAATGAAAGCTTGAAATTTTCATAATTTACTTCATTTAAATCCTATTTTTTCAGCTAATTTAAAATCCCTAGCTTACACAAGTGTCAATAACTTTTAAACTTGAATGTTTATGTACCAAACATGTATTTAATGATCATGTAAAATAGTGTTATTCTATATTGTCATTTGAGGATGATAATGTCATTTAGCCATCAATTTCTCCCAAACCCTGAAAGTTTTTTTTCCTCCTCAGTGATTCTTATTTGGGTATTTTTCTATTTCTTTGTTGTAAAGCTGGTCAGGAAGCTGCAGGGTGAACTTTAGCTTTTCAAGTTGGCAGATCAATTTAAAAAGAGAACCAGTTTAAAAAAAACACACACACGGGGTCAGAAGCAAGGAAATTCTTGTGATTGCGTAATTGTAAAGTGAGCCTCTGAGGAGATACTTTTGGTCCAGGTCATGAAGAGTGCCGGTGGCGGGGGTTGGACGACGGGGGTTGAGACGAGGGACTCCAGAGTAAGGACTTGGGAGATCTGAAAATAAAATTTTACATAGCCGGTGTGATTGCATGCAAGAAATTACCATTCAAAAATTAAAAGTGGCAAACACTGCTAATGAAAGAATTGCATGGAATTATAAGTAGTGGTTTGATAATGACACCACATGTGCTGTATTTATTAAGTGCATTGCAGGTCAACTTTAAGGTGCAAAAGAAAATTACGTCTAATTCATTACAGACCGTAGAACTGGAAGAGATAATGTGCTTGTGCTGCAGGTGTATTTCTTCTGGTGTAACTTTTGAACAGCCTTGGTGGATCAGCAGGGCTTAAACATTGTTTTGCTCAGGGAATACTAAACACAAAATTCGCACTTAAGAATGCAGGCAGGCACAAATGATTGCAGATCATTCATTGTATTTCCTGCTATGTGAAAAGGAGGTATTGTGAAGCAGAGGAGGAATGGTGATTGGCTTACTGATCATAGTAATACTTTGTGATAGTATAGTGTACCCGTTTTGGCTAAACACTTAGAGATAAAACTACAACTTAGAGATAAAACTACAACGTCCTGAAGACACACAATATGTGGGATTGGGTGTTGCTGCCTGTGAGATGATGCATTTGCTGTTACACCATATAACATTTTGCTTGTAAGAAAGGGAAGTTCACATTCAAATAATTAAAATTATAATACAATATTGGCAGCTCAATCACTTTGTATACAACAAACATGAGAGAGATGTGTTATATACATAGCTGTTGTGTTCGCTATATCCACCATGTCCTGTTTTCTAATCAGGATTTCTGAGCTCTATTACGTTATGCGTGTTGAATTGTTTTACAGATCAACATGCTAATTTGCTTATGTTCAAAGGTATATAAAGAATGAATTTGAAGACCATAACTGACCCCTATAGTGTTGACTACCTTGTATTCTCCATGTCTATTTGCTTTGTGATGGCTAACTTTTTTTTTTTCTTTTTTTTTTTTTTTTCTTTTTTTTAATTGGCTGGAGTTGGGGGTCAACTTTAAGAGCTGTCCTGCCAGAACATAATTCTGCAGAACATCTCTTCAGTGTGTCTTGTGACGTAATTCTTTTGTTAAAAAGTTGTGTGTAGTTTATCTTGGCAGATTCTGAAAATTAACAAACATGCAGCTTTATTTTCCATTTTCTTTGGAACTAGATCATCAGTTTTTCTCTTTTGTGTTAGTTTCAGCTGTTAATTGTTAGTCAAGGCTACACATTTAATTGCATTTTTTTATGACTGTTCACGTTGAGTGACTTCTTGTTTTTAATAAGGAAAGATGGATGGCTTCAGGAGTTCTGCTTTTGTTTTGGCAAAACTAAAGACTTGAAAGTCATGGTACAACAAACCAAGGAAATGTAGACGATCAATTTTACAATGCCAACTTAGTCTACAGTTGAACTGTTTAGTAAAGCTTACAACCAGATCCCTTAAAATGTGTACTTTGATCTTCAAATGTACTTAGAGCTATTTTTTTCGAGTGCTTCTCCTTTGCCCTAAAAGTTTAGCATCTTATTCTGTCCCATTCACCCTTAAAACCTGATATCCCTGACTTGCTTTAATGAGAAGGTCTTAACAATAGACAAAGAAAAATAGCTGCCATTATTCTGATTTTCCTTTTATTTACAGTGTTTTATAACCCAAACTTTAAAGAGCTTCATCAACCAAATGTCTCCCACATTTAAACTATGTCTTCTGTTGCTGCTGGCTTGACACAATGCCTAAAACAATAAGATGTAATTAAAACTATTCAATCCACAGTTATTGGAATATTACATTTGTAATGGAGAGATAATACAAATTATGTGAGTCCTGACATTCCTGCAAGCTGTATTGGAGCTGCTTTTCCATTTGTCATAGTGTTAACACTTTAGTATCAGTCAAGTTAACCAAATTTATTAAACTCTTAGTAATGATAAAATAACTTCTGCTTGTAGCAGAAGTTGGTGTCATGCTTCAAAAATGTTGGTGTGTGCTGTTTTTCTAGCTTAACAGATTTCACAATTGCATAATAAATATACCCTACCTCTGCTGTTATCACCTAAATAGTAAGTATATTTCCAACTTCTGAAGCTCTGAAATGTAGTTGCTGCTACCTTTGTGACAAATGAAGGTCTTGTACTACTCCAGTCTCTGTTTTTAATCTTAAATTAGGAATATACTTTGGCAGGTATTCTATTGTAAGGACATGGTACAGACTCATTATTGCATAATAATAAATATTTGGATTATAAAATGTAACATTGTTCTTCAAATAAAATTCAAATGTGTGAAAATGTATGTAAAGGTTAGGAATGCTCCGATTGATCATCTGCTGATCTAAATTTGGCTGATTTTTGAATAAAGAGCTCAACTGAGGAAAAGGAGTTGGAAGAGCCCTCCTCCTATACAGTTAAACAGCAAGAAAAGCTAGTTTAATTCAGACCTTGTTTAGTTTGTTTGGACTGTGTGTTTGCTTTAAGTGCATCAAGTTTACATTTTTAATTGGAAAATGAATTAAAGAAGAATTTTAAATTGCTGCTCAGTAAACAAAAGGCTTGTTAGCTTAACAGCAATTGTATATTTTATTTATAAACCTTAATCTTGTGCCTTCTTGATAAACAATTTAGGAATATTTGATGTTTGCAGTCTTTTTTTTACAGCTTTATACTATGTTTGTTGCTGTGTGTCATACAGCATGTGTTTTGGTAAGAAACAGGTACTACATAATTAAATCTGTCATCCATATTAAAGTACTAGGGGGTTCTGTCCCCTGCTCTCTTCTCTCGCCAACCCCAATGCGGGCACTATGCGCTAGCCACTTCACGGATCTGCTGCTGGTATATAGGGAATAGAGTGTACAATTTAAACAGATTGTTATTGTCATGGGAATTGTTACATATGCATAATAGAACTTATGCTGGGCAGTATGACCAAAATTCTATATTGCGTTATTTTTCAAAATTATACCGGTTTCACAGTATTCAAAGGTATTTTTTTCCCATGCATGAGTGGATGTTAACCACATTTACCACTGCAATTACTGCAGTAGACTGGCTAAGGATAACCTATTCCACTGTCATAAGCATTGTACAAAAAAAAAAAATGAATGTGCACACAAGTATTAACACAGGTTTGCATGGCCCCATAAAGTGATAGTTTTTAAAGGGGTGGCACTAATGAAGAGAAGGAATCGCATTGCATGACAGTTGCAGTCAAAATATAGAACCTTTTTTATTGAACAAATTTTGCAAACAACTTAAACTAACATCCAAAGAGGCATTTAGACTATCCAGAGGTGCTTGTCAAAAGTTGTATTACACTCAACATGTCTTAGAAAAGGAATAAATAGTAAATATTATTTGTAAACCAACTACACTTTAATGTTAACAATCTCTGTCCACTGACACGTTTAAGGTGACTTTTTAAACAACTTTCCATCATTAAACTGCATAATAGTTAAACCAATCAAATAATAATAAAATAAATATTACTGATAGTTGCACTATTACTTCAAGACTAGGTGCATTACACAGTATTCACCAAATAAAATCAAACAAGTGCAACTTGGTGATGACATCTTTACCAACTGAACCATCATTTAGGCAAACTGCATTAATATGGGCTTTGCTTCAAGCTAAGCTATATACATAAATAATAAAACTGCAACTTTCATTTATAATGCCCTAGGCAATTGTATCAGGGCCACAGTGAAGAAAAAATAAATACGGACATAGGGAAGAAAAAAAAAACCAAACTCTGGCGAGAAAGTCAACATGATGACTTTATTCTTGAAATTTCCACTTTAATTTTGATACTTGTGTCAAGATCAAAGTCGACATTTCCACTTTATTCTCTTATTTTATAATTAAAGTAGAATGTTGTAAACTAAACTTCATCCTAAAATCAATGTTTTTTTAATTACTAGATTTTCTCAAATCCCGTCATAAGTTTTTAATGTAGCACATTAAATGCTTTGTGTTAAGTGTTCCCCAAGCCATGTTAAAATCGGTACGTGCTTCTTAAACTGACTTCCTCTTGTACTGAGGATCTGAGGAGGAGCCGGCAGCGATCGCCGCACAGAATACATTCACTTCATGATATTCCTGTTCTCTGAAAATTTAGAATGCCAAGATATATACTTGATATCATTTTCAGGATGAAATGCATTAAAGCAGGTATTAAACATGCACAGTAGTGTGTTGGTAGTGCTGCTTCCTCACAGAAATGGGTCCCCAGGTGTATGTTCAGTTAGAGAACTTTATGGCAGGTGTGACGAGGCTCCAAAAAACTGAATGTATGAATGGTTATTGCACAGGTTTAACTTAAATATTGTGTAAATGTTGGGTTTGTGATCTGGTGGCCGGAGACAAGAACACAAAATTCAATGGATGTTCTTCTGAGCGGGCTTTCCTTATTGCATGCATGCTGTCTGATGTACCAAACCCCCGGCTCCTATTCTTCCTTTTTCTTTCTCCATGTAACCAATCACTACACGATAAACGTCTTTGTGAAATTAAAACTAGTTATAAACTTAGCCCACGGAGTGTTCAGAACTTTAAAAAATCTTTATTATACATGTTTAATTATGCCATCCATTCAGGGTTGCGCCCATCCCAGCAAGCATTGTGTGTGAGACAGGAGCAAATCCTGAACGAGTCGCCAGCACATCGCAGAGTGAATACCAGCAAAACATATGCTAGCAGGGTTAATATAGCATAACAAAACCCCACATCCTGCATGACTTTGAAAGGAAACTGAAGCTCGCCGAATAAACCCACCTGAAAAACATGCAAATTCTGGTACATTTGAGGCACCCTTGCTGCGAAGCAGCAGTGCAACCTCCACGTCGTTGTGCCCCCACATGATTAATACATGCTTTAGTGCATTTCATCATGAAAATTGTATCAAGTATTTATCTTGGCACAGAGAGCAGGAATATCATGAAGTGAATGTATTCTGTGCGGCGATCGCTGCCGGCTCCTCCTCAGTACAAGAGGAAGTCAGTTTAAGAAGCACGTACCGATTTTAACATGGCTTGGGGAACACTTAACACAAAGCATTTAATGTGCTATATAACTTATGACGGGGTTTGAGAAAATCTAGTAAATATTAATTTTACGATGAAGTATAACAAAATCTATACTAATAAAAGGCAAAGGACTGACTCGCTCGCTCACTCATTCTCCAACTTCCCGTGTAGGTAGAAGGCTGAAATTTTGGCAGGCTTATTCCTTACAGCTTACTTACAAAAGTTAAGCAGGTTTCATTTCGAAATTCTACGCGTAACGGTCATAACTGGAACCTACTTACATACATATATACGGCCATAGCCTGCAGCTCGGTTGCCATGTGAGGCGGAGTTGCGTCCCGCATCATCACGCCTCCCAAGTAATTGAGTGCCTGCCCATATAAGGTTGTCTGTCGCTGGAAATCCAATAGACATGCTGCCGCTAAATATTCGCGGGTGAAGGACTGCTTATGCAAACTAAGGTGAGATGGTCAAGGATAGACTAGCGTTTGGCACAAAATCAGCGAAAGTGCAAGAGAAACTTAAGTGCCGGGTCTGAGCTAACATTAAATGAAACCGTGGACATTGCAAGATTGTACGAGATAGCACAAGCAAAGCTGAGAACCTTTGATGCTTGTACTCCGAGCGGCTCACGTGAATTGACTGTGAACGCAGTAGCAGACAAGAAGCAAGAACTCCAAAGAGCGCTGAACAAAAAACGCGTTGCACAATTTAGACGGCAGCAAAAAAATATGAAGCGACTGACGCATATTCATAAGTTGACCTACTGCGGAAACCAAGCACACGGTGGAAAAAGTCAGTGTCCTGCTAAAGGAAGACAGTGTAAAAAATGTGGTAAATTGCACCACTTCGCTAAAGTTTGCAGGACTGGGAAAGGTAAACCCGTGCATGCAGTGTGTGATGTCTCACATAAAGAGGACGACAAGCTGTTTATTGATGCAGTAAGAAAGGAACAGCCCTCTGAAGCTGAGCAAGCCTTTGTAGACATACAGTGGGTACGGAAAGTATTCAGACCCCCTTCAATTTTTCACTTTTTGTTATATTGCAGCCATTTGCTAAAATCATTTAAATTAATTTTTTTCCTCATTAATGTACACACAGCACCCCATATTGACAGACGAAAAAAAGAATTTTTGAAATTGTTGCAGATTTATTAAAAAAGAAAAACTGAAATACCACATGGTCCTAAGTATTCAGACCCTTTGCTCAGTATTTAGTAGAAGCACCCTTTTGAGCTAATGCAGCCATGAGTTGTCTTGGGAAAGATGCAACAAGTTTTTCACATCTGGATTTGGGGATCCTCTGCCATTCCTCCTTGCAGATCCTCTCCAGTTCTGACAGGTTGGATGGTAAACGTTGGTGGACAGCCATTTTTAGGTCTCTCCAGAGATGCTCAATTGGGTTTAAGTCAGGGCTCTGGCTGGGCCATTCAGGAACAGTCACAGAGTTGTTGTGAAGCCACTCCTTCGTTATTTTAGCTGTGTGCTTAGGGTCATTGTCTTGTTGGAAGGTAAACCTTCGGCCCAGTCTGAGGTCCTTAGCACTCTGGAGAAGGTTTTTGTCCAGGATATTCCTGTACTTGGCCGCATTCATCTTTCCCTCGATTGCAACCAGTCGTCCTTTCCCTGCAGCTTAAAAACACCCCCACAGCATGATGCTGCCACCGCCATGCTTCACTTTGGGGTCTGTATTGGACAAGTGATGAGCAGTGCCTGGTTGTCTCCACACATACCGCTTAGAATTAAGGCCAAAAAGTCCTATCTTGGTCTCATCAGACCAGAGAATCTTATCTCTCACCATCTCGGAGTCCTTCGGGTGTCTTTTAGCAAACTCCATGCGGTCCATGCTTCCGACAGGCCACTCTGCCATAAAGCCCTGACTGGTGGAGGGCTGCAGTGATGGTTGACTTTCTACAAGTTTCTCCCATCTCCTGACTGCATCTCTGGAGCTCAGCCAAAGTGATCTTTGGGTTCTTCTTTACCTCTCTCATCAAGGCTCTTCTCCCCCGGTAGCTCAGCTTGGCTGGACAGCCAGCTTTAGGAAGGGTTCTGGTTGTCCCTAACGTCTTCCATTTAAGGATTATGGAGGCCACTGTGCTCTTGGGAATCTTAAATGCAGCAGAAATGTTTTTGTAACCTTGGCCAGCTCTGTGCCTTGCCCCAATTCTGTCTCTGAGCTCTTCAGGCAGTTCCTTTGACCTCATGATTCTCATTTGCTCTGACATGCATTGTGAGCTGTAAGGTCTTATATAGACAGGTGTGTGGCTTTCCTAATCAAGTCCAATCAGTATAATCAAACACAGCTGGACTCAAATGAAGGTGATCTCAAGGATGATCAGAAGAAATGTAAAGCACCCGAGTTAAATATGAGTGTCACAGCAAAGGGTCTGAATACTTCGGACCATGTGATAGTTCAGCTTTTTTTTTAATAAATCTGCAACAATTTCAAAAATTCTTTTTTTGTCTGTCAATATTGGGGTTCTGTGTGTACGTTAATGAGGAAAAAAATTAATTTAAATGATTTTAGCAAATGGCTGCAATATAACAAAGAGTGAAAAATTGAAGGGGGTCTGAGTACTTTCCATACCCACTGTATCACTAGGAAAGGAAGGTGTAAAGCTTAAATTTAAATTACGTTCATAGACCTGCTGCCGCTAAATATTCGCAGGCAAATCCACAACTTAATACCAGGAATGCCTGTTAAACATCTTAGATTCACGAGTACCGATTAGGGTAGTGATCACTTCGATGAATGAAACCTGTTATCTTTACAACGGTTGACAACGAAGATGAGATGGTCAGGGATATTACGTTATTTTTAAAATGTTTCATTTTCTTTTTCATAACTTCTTTAACACAACTTCTCCGCTGCGAAGCGTGGGTATTTTGTTAGTTAAAAAATAAAACAAGTACAACTTGGCTTGCAGTATTATCCAGTAGTATAGAAACAGTATTCACACATTTGAGCATGATGGTCCACATCCGACCTTTTAAAACCAAAGTATTTCCATGCAACGGACGTGACTTCTTTTTTTCACCAAAAATTCTTCTGTGTCATCATGTTCAATTTTTATCGCCAGCTACAGCTTCAGTTTCGGAATGTTCTCTATCCATTTTCACCGTGCAATACCTACACTACCGCATGTACTCCATTGCATACCTATTTAGCAGTGTAGCAGTGAAAAAGAGCCCCTGCGCAACCCCCCCACAAACGCATGTACTCCATTGTATGTAATTAGCGGTGTAGCAATGAAAAAGGTCCCCCCTCAACAGTTTCCCGCTGCGCCATGTTCCGAACATCGTTTAGTCAATTTAAACCGTTGTTGTGTTTTATAAGAAAAATCCATATCCTAACAAAAATAAAAAATGTTTTTCGGTATGAACTGGTATACCGCCCAGCACTAATAGAACTATTTTACACTAGCAAAATACCCACGGTTTCGCAGCGGCGAAGTACTGCCTTAAAATTTTTATTAAGAAGAAAATTAAACCTTCTGAGGGAAAATATACCAATAATTATTTAAGGATCTCTTTGTATACCACATTGTCAGTTCGGCCCTCCGGTTGTAATATGACCAAGCTGTGCGCTGAGCTTACTATTGAGCATGCAATGTACAGTTGGCCATGTGAAAAGTAATCTTGTCTCAAATCTCACAGCTTGGATTGCTGCTGTCATAATCAGTTCTAGTTTTATGGTTTGTTTCAATTACGACAGTATTTGCAGGACTTGTGTTGAAGTGACATTCGGCATCTGTCCAGCGTTTTTAAGCATACAGCCGGTTTCATCAATAATTTCACATCCAGCTTTTGAGAGTTTAAACATTTATAAACATCAAGTTGTCCACCACTGAAATCGTCACATGTGAATCTAAGATGTTTAAGAGGAATTGGCGGTTGTCGAAAGGTGTAAAATATTTGGCCTTTTCGGTACACTTGAAAGCGACAACCGAACAATTCAGCGGCAGCCATCAACTCACATGCAGAACCATAGGTGAAGGACTTAAGCATTTCTCTCTTATAGTGCTCCTGTGTAGAATAATTATCTCCTGTGCCGTCATCAGTCCACACCTTGAACCTGTCCCAGTCATTCAATACATAAGACACGTTCCTCCAGATATCAAGAGTGAGCCTGATATGGCCGTGCAATATGCAACAAAGAGAATGGAAAAGGCATGTGCCATCTCTGGGCATTGAAACCACTCGGTAAGTGACAGTTCTTTGATCGATGGTGACCACCTCGATAGACATGTTAATGGGGGTACGGTTGGAATGATAAAGGAAATGGGTACTTGAACAATGTAAAGTAAGTCTAAAATACCTACACAATAACTATAATTGTAATAAACGAACAATACAACAGCGGAGAAGCCGTGGATTAAATAAAAAGGCTGTAGTTATCAGCAGGGAGACGTGAATCCCGTGGTGAAGTAAGGAAGGGAATGTAGCGACCGGAGCGACGTACGGCCTTATATAGGCAGGCAGCCAACAACATGAGGGGCGTTTGGATGGGGGACCCAATACCGCCTCACACGATGACTGAGTTGCAGGCTATGGACGTATATATGTACGTAAGTAGGATTCAGTTATTGTTGGGAACCCGTGTACCAGATTTCTTGAAGATGGGCCAATAAGTAACAAAGACCATTGGGAAGTTCAATGTGGCGGCCGCCAGTGGCGTCATACCACCGACATAAGTACGTACATCGATTTCGGTTAGCGCAGGGAAGCCACCTACCAAATTTCGTGAAGATGGGGCCATAAATAAGAAAGTTCAACATGGCGAACGTTGTCAACCGTTATGACCATTAGTGATGAGTCGGTCAGTGAGTGAGTCCGTGAGGGCTTTGCCTTTTATTAGTATAGATTACAGCGAGTTATTAACCATAATAAAAATAGTACAACGTAATAAATTGAAAGGAAAATTTTCATGTTGCGTTAGAGGTGTTCGTTGCATTGTACGTTTTTCGTTCTGTTTCACTTTTGAAATTAACATACAAATACTTTTTAAACTTACAATTTTACTGTAAAACTTCATTAAAAACAATTTTTTGAATTAACTTTTCATCAATATCGCATTCAATTTTGATTCCGTGTTTGAACTTGCGTCGTGAGAATGCAATTTATAACTGCCCGTCAGTGAATTTTGTTCCCTTCTCTCTGATAAACAAACTGACTTTTTCTGTTTGTCCCTGTGATTTAATTGTCATAGCAAAAGCTATTCTAACGGGAAACTGTATAAACGTTTTAATATGAATAGCATATCAAGATCTCTTTTGCTATCTGTTATCCGCGGAAGATGTACTACATTACCTTTCTGGTCTCCTGTTAAAATTTTTCAGAATTGTTCAACCAATTTTGAATACAGATAATTTTGTCCTATTTCATAGTCCATCATTCATACATAAATTGTGCAATAACATTCCGATCCACCGGCCGGATTACTGTTTTAAGAAGGATTTAAGACCAGACAGTGTTAATGGTTGTATTTATTCTACGGGATATTGTAAGTTGATGTTTTCATCTTCTGCCCCATCTCCACCAACTGTTTCAGCATAGTCTATTGATGCGCATTTAACCAATTTGCAGTGTAACCAATCACCAGTTTTCGCGTAAATTTGTTTTACTTAGGCAATCCTAGCACTAACAAACTATGTACTCATTTCTTCTATTGATAACCCTTCTGGATGGAATTCTTCAATAAGATTTGGACATAATAAGTCTTCTTTTATTGGGAGCTTAAAGTAAGGGAAACGTAAAATTTTATAAGAGCTGAGAGCATAGGAATTGTCTGACAAAAATATTCACGCAAGTGAGAGGACTGGTCATGGTTGAGAGGAGGAAGGGACTTCAAAATATCTCTTGGCAATAGTCTTATCAAGATTTTCTTTTATTAATGAGAGATGTGTTTTAAGGTAAGTTTACAGTAAGTATTTTTATGGTCACTGAACAATAAACCTACAGAATTTCATTTTGTCTAATTTCATTCTAAAAGTAAACTTTAGGACATAAGACTTCTGTACACCTGCTTATGCAGGAGCTTAGTGTAAATAAATATAATTTTAAAGGGGAAGAAGAAAAATCTGAATTATTCTCTTATTTGGCTGATCAAGTATCATTAAAATGGTGATCGGCATTGGCTTTAAGAAACTTGAAAAGAGCACCCCTAGTAAAGACAAAAACTAACATTTAAATGTAAATAAATGGTTGTTTCTCCTCTCCCTAATTTTGGAAGTATTATGAATTGGCCGATCACAAAGCTGGTCATTTCAGTCCCTGCTTTTCTAAGCTTTACTTTAGTTGCATTGCTGTGTTATGTAAGGTATTACAGTAGTTAAGCCAGTGCTGTCTTGTTGAGCAGCAATTCAAGGCTTGTTTTAGATAGATAGATAGATAGATACTTTATTAATCCCAAGGGGAAATTCACATAATCCAGCAGCAGTATACTGATACAAAGAAACAATATTAAATTAAATAGTAATAAAAATGAAAAAAATTTAAATAAAATTAATGTTAGCATTTACTCCCCCGGGTGGAATTGAAGAGTCACATAGTGTGGGGGAGGAACGATCTCCTCAGTCTGTCAGTGGAGCAGGACAGTGACAAAAGTCTGTCCACTGAAGCTACTCGTCTGCCTGGAAATGACACTGTTAAGTGGATACAGTGGATTATTCATGATTGACAGGAGTTTGCTTAGTCCCCGTCGCTCTGCCACAGATGTTAAACTGTCCAACTTTAATCCTACAATAGAGCCTGCCTTCTTAACAAGTTTGTCCAGGCTCTTTATGCTGCCACCCCAGCACACTACCGCGTAGAAGAGGGCACTCGCCACAACCGTCTGGTAGAACATCTGCAGCATCTTACTGCAGATGTTGAAGGATGCCAACCTTCTCAGAAAGTATAGTCTGCTCTGACCTTTCTTACATAGAGCATCAGTATTGGCAGTCCAGTCCAATTTTGGCGCTTTTCCACTGCATAGTACGGCACAGCACGGTTCAGTACAGCTCACCTTCGGCTCAGTTTGCGTTTCGACTGCAGTTTAGTACCGCTTTAGAGTGGGCGGGATTATTCACGTGTTGTTATAGTTGCGCCGCCTCTACTGCTCGCTCTTCATTTTTTTTTTAACTTGTCCCTACACTGTTTGTAAGTCCGATGGTAGCCATGTGCGCCCAAGAGCTTAGCGACCTCCTGAAAAACTTTTTCATTCCGCGTCGCCCCATCCAGGTCTCGCTGGATCCGCTCCTCAGCTACCAACGAGAGGAACGTCTGTACTTCCTCAATAGACCACGAAACAGCCATTTTTGGTTAAAACAAAATGGTGCGTCCGAACCTTCGCTGGCTGTGCTTAAAATCTAGCAGGTCTGTTGTGTCTCGCGTCGCAAGTTCAGTGACGCAGTAATGACGATTTTCTCCGGCCAATCGGTGACCAGCAGAGTTTACGCGTCACGTTTTGGTAACGGTTCGGCGCTTGGAACCTCGGCTGAGGTGGTACTAAAAAAAGGACCAGGTACTGTTCCCAGTGGAAAACCCCCCAAAAGTGAGCTGAACTGAACCGTGTCGTGCCGTACTATGCAGTGGAAAAGCGCCTTTTGTCATCCAGCTGCACTCCCAGATATTTAAAGGTCTGCACCCTCTGCACACAGTCATCTCTGGTGATCACAGGGTCCATGAGGGGCCTGAGCCTCCTAAAATCCACCACCAGCTCCTTGGTCTTGCTGGTGTTAAGGTGTAAGTGGTTTGAGTCACACCATTTAACAAAGTCTTTGATTAACTTTCTGTACTCCTCCTCCTGCCCACTCCTGATGCAGCCCACAATAGCAGTGTCATCAGCGAACTTTTGCACGTGGCAGGACTCCGAGTCATATTGGAAGTCTGATGTATATAGATTGAACAGGACAGGAAAAAGTACAGTCCCCTGCGGCGCCCCTGTATTGCTGCACACAATGTCAGACCTGCAGTTCCCAAGAAGCACATATTGAGGTCTGTCTGTACGATAGTCCACAATCCATGCCACCAGGTGTGAGTCAACTCCCATCTCAGTCTTGTTTGGAAAGGGGCTTGTCTCTAAGGAGCAGAGGTTGGATGGTGTTGAAGGCACTAGAGAAGTCCAAAAACATAATTCTTACAGCACCACTGCCTCTGTCCAGGTGGGAGAGGGATCTGTGAAGCATATAGATGATGGCATCCTCCGCTCCCACCTTCTCCTGGTATGCGAACTGCAGAGGGTCGAGGGCGTGGCGGACCTGTGGCCTCAGGTGGTGAAGCAGCAGCCATTCCATGGTCTTCATCAGATGTGACGTCAGAGCAACAGGCAGGAAGTCCTTCAGCTCACTAGGACGTGATACCTTTGGGACAGGAGTGATACAAGATGTTTTCCAAAGCCTTGGAACTCTCCCCTGTTCCAGGCTCAGTTTGAAGATGCACTGTAGAGGACTCCCCAGTTCCCATGCACAGGCCTTCAGCAATCGTGGCGATACACCATCTGGACCCTCTGCTTTGCTGGCACGAAGTCTTTTCAGCTCTCTGCTCATCTGGGCTTCTGTAATTGTGGGTGGGGATATCTCACCTATGCTGGTATCGGCAGAAGGATGGTTGGAGGATGCAGTACTCCGAGGTGAGAGTGGCTTACTGTGATCAAGCCTATTAAAGAAGTTGTTCATTTGGTTTGCTCTCTCCACGTCTGTCTCGATGGCAGCACCCCGCTTCGAGCTGCAGCCAGTGATTAATCTTCATCCCATCCCACACTTCCTTCATGCTGCTGTTCTGCAATTTCTGCTCCAGCTTTCTCCTGTACTGCTCTTTTGCCGTCCTGAGCTGGACTCGGAGTTCCTTCTGCACGCACTTCAGCTCATGCTTATCACCACCTTTTAAAAGCCCTTTTCTTCTGGTTCAAAAGGCCCTTGATGTCACTTGTAACCCATGGCTTGTTGTTAGCATAGCAGCATACTGTTCTTACTGTAACTGCAATGTCCATACAGAAGTTGATGTAATCAGTTGTACATTCAACAGCCTCTTCAATGTTGTCACTATGTGACCCAAGCAATATATCCCAGTCTGTAGTTCCAAAGCAGTCTCTCCGAGCCTGCTCTGCCTCAGGGGACCATTGAGCAGTTTTAGCAGTACAAACTCTTCCATATAGTAGAGAGTAAGAACTGGAGTATTAATCTTTACGTTCAAGAAAGTGGAGAAATAAAACTGCAGTTAGACAAATGAAAAGAAAAGCAACTTTTAACTTTTAGTCTCGGTTTGGACTGTGCGCATCTTTGTATATGAATCGGCTCACATTTTTAATTGGAAATTGAATTAGATAAGGAAGAAATTGAAATTGCTGCTTAAACAGTAGGCTTCTTGGCTTACAAGCAGATGCATCTTTTATTTATAAACATGTTAAGCATGTTAGTCTTATGAACATTTGATTCACTTGCAGCTTTTATTTTAATAAAGATAGGTACTTTGTTTTGTGTCATTCAGCATACAGTATGTTTTGATAAGAAACAAGCATTACATAATTAAAAACTCTAATCCATACTTCTAATAACACCTGAAGAATTATGAATGCCTAGCTGATGCACTTAAGGAAAAAACACAATTGTAAAAATATGCAGTTATTGTATTTAAATAGCAAAAACGCTGTAGTGCAATTAATGATTTAAAATGATTAAAACCTACAAGTGCAGGTATATTTGCATCTAAGCAGTGCTTATATTGCCAATGTCAATTGATTGTGTTAAAAATAATCTTGAGAGTGAAATGGTAAAAAATTATGAGATTGTAATTAATGAGAAACATTTTTTCTTTTATACCATGTATTATGGGTACATATTTTTTTGTACATATTTTATTATTACAAGTATGTATTTTAAGGAAGGTTTATTTTAGTTTTTATCCTCACTGAAAAATAATCCTACAGAATTTAATTTTGTTAAAAATTAACATTTTATACTTGTGGTCTTTAATTGTAAAAATACATTGTAATATAGGACGCCAGGTTACACAGGATCTTATTGTAAAAAGTTGTATAAAGGGGGCAAAAAAATGTAATCGGAATCTGACTATCAAGTAACATTTGATTGGTGTTGAGCTTAAAATACCTGATCAGAGCATCCCTATAATGCACATAGTCATTTCAATTACTTCCTACTTGCTGATTTAAAATCCTGAATCACTATTTTTAAAGCACTGAGGCCAATACGATAATTCTGCTGATAAGGTAGTGGTGTATGTGTATACAAAGTTCTTGAACGTGGTGTTTTTTTTAAAGGCCTGTCTGAAAATTTCTAATACCTTCATTGTGTAGGAAGTTTGCTCAGGAGTGATAATCATATTGGCATTTGATAACTGAACCTGAAGGTTGTTAAATAAAGAGAGCTGACTTGTGCCAATACATTTGAAGGGGAATACTTAAACTGTCTTGTTAAATCATCCTGCAAACCTCAATGGAATTTTGGGACAGTTCGGTAGTTGCTTAGAGTAGTACAGAAAGTTGTCAAGCTTTTATCTAAATGTTTTAAATTGACATGAATGATGTAGTCTGTGTTCATTTAAATTAAAATGTCATGGGTAAATTAGGAAGCAAAACTTCCAGTTTATTCCTTTTGTAACAGGCATCAGTAATTAAGTAGTTATTTGGCATTCCTGTAACACACTGCAGCATTTCTGCTTTCTTTAAGAACCATACCAAAGTTATTTCTCTGTGCTACCTTAAAGAAAGGGAGCAGACATGTCACAAACAACCCCCAAATTAATTCCTTGTGATTAGTTAAAATGGGTTGTTGAGCGTGTGCATAGATATGTGCTGTCACTTGTACACGGCTGTTTTTGGTAGTACCCTGTATCAAATGTGATAAGACTTTTAATTGCTCCAATTCCAGTTATGATATGGCCGAAGTGGTTTGAAAATACATTAGTCTGTATGCTAATACAAATATATGGGCATATCCGTATTTCTTTTGCTGGATATGGACTTTTCAAAAGGACACTGCCCTTGAATCAAATAATGCTTATTGAGTGGTTCTCAACCCCACTTTATCCACAGTTTATTATACAGAAAGGTAGTTATTACATCTACTTCAAATACTATTTAATTTTTCTCTTGAGCTGGGTGTTGGTGAAATTATCCCTTTTTATAATTAAAATTTCACATTAGTTATACTAATGTTAGTCCTGAAATGCAGGCTAAAGAATGCAAGATATGAGGGATGGCATCATTATGGGCTAGTGCATGCACAATGCAGTGTGTGGCAGCAAATTGTGTATGCAGAAAGGTAAGTTCAAATGCGAAATGAAACCTGTTGGTTTATTAAAAGGTTTTGCTCTTTCAGTTGTGTTAAGCAGTTAGGCATGTGTTGCACTGGATATGTTACACATGTAATAATGGTCAAGTAAAGTTAAAGTGTTCGAAGTTGATTGATTGTTAATCCTTAAAACAACAAATGTTAATTGGATATAAGGAATTTTGTTTGGTTCATCTTGCTAAAACAGTAGTGATTCTTGTTCTTTGCTATACATGGAACAGAACTTTGTACCTACTCTTAACTTGTTACTCATTTAGAGATTTTTCTTTAAGGCCATGTGCAAAAATACATAGTGCTTGTATAATAGTTTAATTCCCCCCATTATCAGTTTGACTGATATCCTCAAGTGCATTGAGTTACTCAAAATTGTGGTTGTCTCCCACTGCTAAAACCCATAATTCCTATGTGTCTTCAGATTTGAATTAATCATAATTATCACAAATGAAAAATTACAAACTGTATGACTGCCATTGGGATGGTTGTTGCTGTCCTAAGGAAAATAATAAATGTTTAGGTAAAGTAATTGAACTATAATATATTTTTTGTTTGTTTGAACCTATTTTTTACTATTTTATGTGTATGTTTTAAGGTCAAAGTAATGGAGCTTGACCAGTCTGAAGCAGTTGTGGAAGAGGGAGAAACCTTCTGTAAAGGAAAAGAGCGCAAAACATACCAAAGGAGAAGAGAAGGATGTCCTGAAGAAGATGGATCCATCATTGTACAGGGTGTGCCTGATGGGACAGATGATCAAGCAGAGATAGTCCAAGAGGTGAATGTGAACAGCAATGTGGAGATGGTAATGATGGAGCAACTGGACCCCACACTGCTTCAGATGAAAACTGAAGTAATGGAGACATCCGTTCACCAAGAGATTGTTGAACCTACAGTGGATGACACCCAAATCATTACCCTGCAGGTAGTCAACATGGAAGAACCTTCAATCAATTTGGGTGAACTGCAGCTGGTACAAGTTCCAGTTCCAGTGTCTGTGCCAGTTGGGGCTGCAAGTGTAGAGGAGCTTCAGGGCTCCTATGAAAGTATACCTAAGGAAGGTGAGCCTGTAATTTGTCACACCTTGCCTTTACCTGAGGGGTTCCAAGTGGTGAAGGTTGGAGCCAATGGGGAGGTGGAAACGGTAGAACAAGAAGAGTTGCATCACCAACAGCAGCTACAAGAACAGCAACATCCAAATGATGACACAGCATGGGTGAAAGACCCAGATTACCAGCCACCAGTAAAGAAGGCCAAAAAAATTAAAAAGAGCAAATTGCGATACAATACAGAAGAGGGAAAAGACATGGATGTGTCTGTGTATGATTTTGAAGAGGAACAACAGGAAGGGTTGCTTTCTGAAGTTAATGCTGAAAAAGTGGTAGGAAACATGAAACCACCCAAACCAACAAAAATCAAAAAGAAAGGTAAGACTGGTACTATGTCTTTTGATATTGTGGGCAGTAAATTAAAGTCCTTTCCAGGAGTACGGATTCTGATCTTAGGCTGGTTACTTCTTTGTGTAGAGTTAGCATCTTCTATAATTTTGATTTGGCTTTTCTGTCTAACTCCAGGGGTGTGTGTGTTTGTCTGTCTGTGTCTTTAGCTTGTTAGTTGGGGGAATTTACAGTATTTCCAGCCTTTGTGAATGTCTTCAGGTGTACTATTTCCAAAAACCTGGTGGCCCATTTAGTGTTGATTCTGTTTGTGGGGTGGGCTGTGTCCTTGTGGCTTTCCAAACCTGAACTGAATTAAACTGGTTTGGAAAGGGGTTTGATAGATGACAAAATCCAACAACCTATTTTAATTTCAAGTGTCCAAACCTCTGTACAATTAACATTGTGCACAACTAAATAATTTTTTTCTTTAACTAGGTGTGAAAAAGACGTTCCAATGTGAATTATGTAGTTACACATGCCCTCGGCGTTCAAATCTGGATCGTCACATGAAGAGTCACACTGATGAGAGGCCACACAAGTGTCACCTTTGTGGAAGGGCATTTAGAACAGTAACATTGTTAAGAAATCACCTAAACACACATACAGGTATGAGATGGATGAAAGCAAAATGTAAATGCTTTGTCTGCTTCCTGGAAACCTGTCTCTGCTGTTCAATTACACTGTATGCTTAAAATACAATAATGCAAAACAATTTTTTTTTGCCCTTTTTAGGAACTAGGCCGCACAAATGCCCTGATTGCGATATGGCCTTTGTTACTAGTGGTGAACTAGTTCGACATCGTCGGTACAAGCACACCCATGAGAAACCCTTCAAATGCTCAATGTGTGATTATGCCAGTGTAGAGGTATTGTCGTCTTTGTTCTCTCTAAATTACTTGAAATGTAGATCATCAGTCATTTTCTAACCTGCTTAGTACATGAACAGTGTCCTGCACCAGAATGGGGTTTCTTAAAGAAGCTGCCCACTGTCATCTTCTGTTTTTTGGCTTGTACTGGTGCTCTTCCCTTATCAGCTATACTGACAGAGCACTTCAGCTACTGGACTTCACAGTTCTAGCTTTCATGGCATCCGTTTCTCCGGTTTCACATAGCATGTTTTGAAACAAGGATAAAGGAGAAATATGTCCACAAGGTTATTGATCTCAGTGTCCTCGTACTTGTCAATCAAGTAGCTGATGACAGCAGTTGTTCTTAGCGGGTTCCAAGTCCTTATCGTGGTCCCTTCCCATCTCCACTATATAACACATCATCTGGTTTGTAATTATGGTTAAAAAAAAAAAAAAATTTTTTTTGTTAAATCTACTCTTTTCTACTGTAAAATGTGCAAAAAACTAAGTACAAATTTGGAAGTGTAAAACTTATAATAATGATGCAGATAATAATGATGAAAAATATGAAATGAAGAATGATTAGTAATAATGATGATGCCAGTACCATATATACTGTCAATGTCTTTTGTGTGCTTTATCTTTGAATGAGATAAGTTGTATGGTCATTTACCCAACACTGTTCAGTATAACAGTTGTTTCTTGACAACAATTTTTTCGATCACGTCATTTTAAAGAAACAACTTCAGGTAAGTAAGTGGATCTTGCTTGTCAAGGTTCACTTTTATTCCTGACTGCCCCACAAAATCAAAACAAGGTAGGGCTGGTTTATTTGAAGCAAGGTCAACAGAAACCCAAATGAGAGTGTCGCTATAAGATTCAGCAGAATCTTTCAGTTTCACTGTCCGTTTTCATTTTTCAGTTGCTGAAGACCAATTCACTTTGTCAACGCTTCTGATGAGAAGCTCCTCATCATCACTGCTCCTATCACTGTTAAGAGTGTGCAACACCTGGGGCCTCATGTATAAACGGTGCGTACGCACAGAAATGTTGCGTAAGAACTTTTCCACGTTCAAATCGCGATGTATAAAACCTACACTTGGCGTAAATCCACACACTTTTCCACGGTACCTCATACCTTGTCGTACGCAAGTTCTCCGCTCGGTTTTGCAGACTGGCGGCACCCAGCGTCAAAGCAATGCTACTGTTTCTGTGTATTTACACCTTATTTTCGTGACGCGGCTTTATAAATACACCGAAACTAACCGCATATTGTTTATTAGTGTAATGCATCTGATTGTAATTAACTTGTAACAATATAATGGTAGAGGGAACAGCCATAGTATTCCAAATACCATAACTGCTTTAGCGTTGTTACTCTCACTTCTTCTTCTTCTTCTTCTTTCAGCTCCTCTTGTTAGGAGTTGCCACAGCGGATCATCTTTTTCAATATTTCTCTCACTGCACCACTCAGAGTATTTATATCACTGTATCTGAGTGTGAATCACAGCAGCAGCTGATCAGAAAGGGAATTATCGGTATACAGCTTCAAGGACACGTCTCAGCCACTGCAAAATGTTTTAAAGCCTTTCCTGTACGGACCTCGCGGTACAGAAACGATATCATTTATAAGGTGAAATTCAGCAAAATATGTTTATTAAATTATACAGATAAAACTTTAACTTCATTTAAATAATCTATATTCTTCACTGGGAGTGTCGTTAAGGATAGATTAATTAAACGTACTACGAAGACATTTCAATGTTCTTTAAACGTTTTGAAGAATCGGCACTGAGCTTACAGATGGCTTAACGTCTATTACAGAGCTGATTGTATGGCGATCGGTTACTTGGGGAAAGAAAAGCACTGACTGCAGTGACGGTTACGCCAATATATATTGAATATAAAACAGAAAGAGAAAATAACAACACAGCTAAAAACACAGCGACAAATTTCGGCAAAAGTTAAATGCTTGTGTCATGAGCACGAGGCGGCTATGCAGCCATCCACTGTGCATAAGCTACCTTACTGACGGGCGGGCGAAGGAGCCACCGATTCTTCCTCTGCCTCTGCCCAGTGCCATCACAAGCCTAGAGCCGCCCCTGATTGTACTGCTGCAATAAATTATTTCATCGAAGTGAAACACATGTTTAATAACGTGCTTTAACTCCTATCATCATGAAAATGATATCACGTATACATCTCGGTATTTTAGTTATTCAGAGAACTGTAATATTACGAATGTAATCGATTCTGTGTCCAGTTGGAGGAATTTAACGTGCTACTTTAATTACGATGTGATTTGAGAAACTGGTTAATTAAACGATTTTAAGATGAAGTTTATGATGTTCTACTTTAATGACAAAATAAACTACGTGATTAAAGTGGAAATGTCGAGATTGAAGTTGACATTTCGTGCTTTTTCCTCGCTGTGTGCCTTTTTCTCTGTACCCTAATAAGCTTTCATATGACACTCGGACAGTGGGCTTACAACTCGGCTTTTCACGGCGACTTTGATATGTGACTTCTTTTTTATTTCCGGCACTGTGCGATTTGTGAATGTGAGCTTTCAAGTTTCTCCAACACGCTATGTCACTCGATCAACTTCCTTTTGTTGATTATACCACGGTTTATTTGAACAAATAGTATGTTTTTCCTTTGCCTCCACTTGGTATTCGCTGAAATTCTTATATTTTCCCCCGTGCGTTTCCCATTGTCTTTTCACAGAAGGCTGCGCTTAAGGGTGATTTATATTGATTTGCATATTCAAATAGGCATAATTCTGGGAGGATTTGGGGCGTTACATAATGTGCGTGCACGAGCGTTAGTTTTCACGCTGGTCGGGATTTATGTAGCGGAAGAACGTGGAAGTTGGAGTACGCACAGATTCCTGCATCTGGATTTTTCTGTGCGTAAGCACATTTCAGCTTTTTCGCTTACGCCATGTTATAGTGCAAGTTCTACGCACGGCGTTATACATGAGGCCCCTGGACTGCTGAAAAATGTTTCTTACAAGACGCCATTAAGAGGCTAGGAAAAGATGTATCTATACCGTTGACAGTGCAACTCTTTGCACTTACATTGTTAGCACTATACAATTACCCAAATGACAGTTGGGACTAGCATTTTTAACACTGTTTTAACAGCCTGAGCGACACTTGGATCTAATGCCAAGGAGGCTAAACACCAATTAGCCTAGTAGTCGAAGTAACTAGGTTGTAGTATATTGCGATGTTAGTATTGAAAATTTTAATCTAAGCAACAGTTATTTATATAGCACATTTTTCATAAAAATGGTGCAGCTCAAAGTGCTTTACAAAACGTTTTTATGAAACAAAAATAAGATTTAATACTAAGTAACAAATAATAAAGTAAGGTCAGATGGTAAGAAGAATAGCAGAAAAACTCCAGATTGGCCGGAGTGGGGGAAAAAAACACCATCTATATTGGTTCCAGGGCCAAGAGACTGCCCAGCCCCCACTGGGCATTCTACCTAACATCCATCCTCCAACCCGCTCCAGGGGGTCTGCTGGAGCCACTCCCAGCCAACACAGGGCGCAAGGCAGGAAACAAATCCCCGGCAGGGCGCCAGCCCACCGTAGGACGCACACACACATCCACTCACCAAGCACACACACTAGGGACAATTTAGGATTGCCAATGCACTTAAGCTGCATGTCTTTGGACTGTGGGAGGAAACCGGAGTACTCCGTACCCACGCAGATACGGGGAGAACATGCAATCTCCACACAGGGAGGACCTTGGAAATTAACCCGGGTCTCCTAGCTGCAAGGCAGCAGTGCTACCCACTGCGCCACCGCGCTGCTCTGCCTAACAAATGATCTAAATCGGTCATTGTGGCTTTCAGGTTTCAGGGGAAAGAATTTGATGTTGATGGTCATATGGACATCTAGGGTACTACCTTCAGTCCATCAGTGTAGGGACCACATTTTGCCTTGATCAGGTGGAGGTGACACAGATCACCGCCGCAGAAAACCGGAAAAAGAACAAGAGAGAATATTAGGGATTAGTATGGATTGTGGAGCTTTGATGAAAATGATAATTAAATGCACATATAGCTCAACAGGGATACAGTAATCCCTCCTCGATCACGGGGGGTTGCGTTCCAGAACCCCCCGTGATAGATGAAAATCTGCGAAGTAGAAACCATATGTTTGTATGGTTATTTTTATATATTTTAAGCCCTTATAAACTCTCCCACACTGTTAACATTATTAGAGCCCTCTAGACATGAAATAACACCCTTTAGTCAAAAGTTTAAACTGTGTTCCATGACAAGACCGAGATGATAGTTCTTTCTCACAATTAAAAGAATGCAAACATATATATTCCTCTTCAAAGAATGCATGTCAGGAGCAGAGAATGTCAGAGAGAGCGAGAATAAAGCAAACAATCAAAAACTCAATACGTGCTTTTAAGTATGCCGAAGCACCGCAATAAAGTGGCATTTTGTAGAGGAGCCGTCCATATTCTTTAGGCAAACAGCCTCTGTGCAAACTGTCCCTTTGCTCACACCCTCTCCGTCGGGCAGAGAGTGTGAGAGAGACAGAAAAAAGCAAACAATCAAGCACCGCTTGGGAAGCATATCGTATATCATTGAGGAGTTTTATTTAATATGTAATACATGCGCTGATTGGGTAGCTTCTGAGCCATCCGCCAATAGCGTCCCTTGTATGAAATCAACTGGGCAAACAAACTGAGGAAGCATGTAACATAAATTAAAAGACCCATTGTCCGCAGAAATCCGCGAACCAGCGAAAAATCTATGATATATATATTTAGATATTCTTACATTTAAAATCTGCAATGGAGTGAAGCTGCAAAAGTCGAAGCGCGATATAGTGAGGGATCACTGTACACTGATTGAGAGAGCCATGTTAAAATGGATTTTTAGCAGTTTTTAAAAATGCCCTGTTGTATTAACCAGGCAAATTTCTATCGGTAAACTATTTGAACTTTTAGGTGCATAACAGAAGGTAACTGCACCGCTTCTTTTAAGTTTAGCTCTTGGATTTATAAGTAGATACTCATTTGAAGATCTAAGGTTACAACTTGGAGTGTAAGGTGATAGACATTTCAAATTTGTAAGACTTTAGCAGTATTTTAAATAAGTAAATTCTGAATGGCATGGTTAACCAATGTAACAACATCAAAAGTGGAGAGATGTGCTCACATTTTATTTAGACAAGATTCATGCTGCTTCATTCTGCACTAACTGTAACTGATTGATGTCTGTCTTTCTTAGGTAGTTCTGAAAGGAGTATGTTCCAGTAATCTAAACAACTAAAAACAAAAGCGTCTTGCAAAGTTATAAGGAATCTAACTTTTGCTATATTCCTTAAGTGAAAAAATGGCACCCTGGTAATTTTGATTAATAAGTGATTTTAAAATTTAGGTCAGAGTCAATAATTACCCATAAATTCTTTACCGCTGTCTTGACTTTTAAGCCCAAATCATATTTATTTCTAATACCCTCATTATATCCAGTTTTTCCAATAACCAAGATTTCTGTTTTCTCCTTTATTTAGTTTTGAGAAAATTACTACTCCTCCATTCAGAAACAAGTGAGACATTGGGTCACTGTTGGTGCTATTGATAAATACAGTTGTGTATCATCAGCATAGCTGTGGTAGCTCACATTATGCCTTGAGATAATCTTACCTAATGGAAGCATGTAGAGTAAAAAAAGCAGTAGACCCAGGATTGGTCCTTGTGAACACCATATAGAATGCAATGTGTTTTTCAAATATAATTACTCAACTAACAAAACATTTTCTACCTGTTCAGATTCAAACCAATTTAAGACATTTGCCAGAGAGGCCCACCCACTGACTAAGGTAATTTATAAGAATATTGTGATCAATGGTCTCTAATGCTACACTCTGATCTAAGAGGATGAGAACCGATAAACGGCCTCTGTCTGCATTTAGCTGCAAGTCCTTTACTGCTTTAACAAGTGCCGTTTCTGTACTGTGATTTGTTCTAAAATCCGACTGAAACTTGTCAAAAATACCATTTATTCAAATGATTATTTAGCTGCATGATGACTGCCTTTTCTAGAATTTACTAAAGAAAGGCAGGTCAGAAATCGGTCAAATTGTCAAATAGGAAGAGTCAGGGTTATTTTTTGCTGAGTAGGGTTTTAACAGCAGCAGTCTTAAGACAGTCTGGGAAGACCCCTAACAAGTTTATGTCAAGAACACTATCAATTAGCACATCAGATATTCTTTGAAAAGGCTTTTTGGTATTAGATGCAAGTGGAGGGTTTAATTTGAGAAATTATTTTACATAGATCAGGTGGATTTAACTTTTTCTTAAAAAGAAATACCAGGATTTAATAGGATCAAGTTTGGGGGGGTATATATCATATTGTTTCTAACTAGGAGGCCAACCCCCAGTTGCGGCCAGTCTGCCGCTCATGTTGTGAAGAGGAGGGGCTGAACGCACCTCAAGGACTCGCAGTTGCTGCTTTTTAAGTATGCCGAAGCACCGCGATAAGGTGGCTTTTTTTAGAGGAGCGTCCGTATCTTCTAAGCAAACAGCCCCTCTGCTCACACCCCCTCCGTCAGGCGCAGAGAATGTCAGAGAGAGAGAGTAAAGCAAACAATCAAGCACCGCTTGGGAAGCACATCGTATATCATTGTGGAGTTTTATTTAATACGTAATACATGCTCTGATTGGGTAGCTTCCAAGCCATCCGCCAATAGTGTCCCTTGTATG
The DNA here is from genome assembly GCF_016835505.1 of Polypterus senegalus. Classification (NCBI taxonomy): domain Eukaryota; kingdom Metazoa; phylum Chordata; class Cladistia; order Polypteriformes; family Polypteridae; genus Polypterus; species Polypterus senegalus. Next base: position 44,010,039 of record NC_053162.1, read on the forward strand.
AAATCAACTAGGCAAACAAACTGAGGAAGCATGTACTTTAAAAGGAGAGAGAGAGAGAGAGATCTCAGTAGGGAATGAAACTCTTGGATTGCCAGCATTATTTACAAATTTAGAGAAGTAGCACCTTCTGTGAAGATGGACTATGTTGTTGTTTTTTGTTATTGTAGCCTTCAGTATTTCATAGTGAACTAACAATTTATCTCCATTTACGCTTGGCTCTCTGGCAGTCCTCAAGATGACAGGCCATCCTCCAGGTGCCATTGTGATAGTTTCTGCCATGTGCCCAACAATTAAAATATGCATTTTACAGACATTTACTCTGTAAATTCTATTCGATGTCAATGTAACGAATAGTAAGACTTGTAAGGTTCTGATGTCCAACTCGACCATACAACTATAGTGGAATGGTATCTCGCGTCTATTAATGTAGCCTCTAACTTCACTCAACATTCATCATAAAGCTGTAGAAGCAACGTGTGAGAAAAATGTTCTTTGCTAGGGAGTTTAAACCTAGGGTCAATTACTTTCCCTGGTTCCTTGGCAAAAAAATAAAGCTGTAACACTCACTGGCATCTTGTTCTTCTCCATTAAGTAATTGGCCATGTTTGTGTTGTCATGCCTCTTTAATTGTCTGCTATATGCCATCCATTCGGCAATTGAGGACACAATCAACTGATGTTAAGGAATAGCAGTGCTGCTCAAAGGCCTGCTAGCCATGTCACTCAAGGATTCTTTTTGAAATTCATCGTATTAGACTGTGTTTTTTTTTTTAAGGTGGAATAGTTTTTTTGTATTTAGTCTTTGTTGGGAGCTGTCTGCAGAATATCTTGCATACTGGCTTTATTTGTGCTTGGTCTGCTTTGAGGTAGCTGGACAGCTTCCAAACTTTTGATGACGTGTGCCCCTTTTTTTGGTATTCTGTCTTCTTGAGTAGTTAAGATTGTCCTGTTAGCACACTTACCAGGATGTCCTTGTTGCTCGATATATTAACCAAACATCTGACCACGTTGCTAATGTTTACATTATAGCTTCTTTGTGGGAATGATTATCAAAGCACATCATGATTGGCAGGTGTGCTGGTGTTTCACCAAGCCTATAGGCCACATAAGGCAACATTTGCAACACATTTTCTTTTAAAACTTAATATGGTGAAAATGAGTTTCACCAATTTTTATAGCCTATGTTTATCATTATTACCGTGATGTTTTCCCCGCTGATAAAAAACCTAATCTATAATCGTGGGCATGTTTTTGTAAATGCCAGAGGTGCTTTGTTTCTTACCCCTGAAATATACCTTGTCCACTTTGTGCAGTGGTTACAAACACTTTTTTTTCTTTATTCACAGTAATCTTAGATTACCCATTGTGACAGTCTTCAACATTTAAAAGTCAGCTTTGTTCTTTTTTTAATAATAGTTGTAGAGGATGTAAACCATACTGTAAAATCTCTAATGCATGTATGTTGATACAGTACAGTCAACCTTATAAGACCAATTAAAACCAAAAACACTTAGGAATGTCATGTATTCCCAGAGCGATTCAATTGTTCCTTGTTGTGTGTTGCTGTACAGACCACCTCCAGTTTAGCTTCCTTATTAAACATGGGTGATATGGCCTAAAATCAATATCACGATAAATTGAGCAGTTAACCTCGATAACGATAAATGGACGATAACCACCCCAAGTGCCAAAAAAACAAACTTTTTTTTTTTTTTCATTTGATGGGGCTGTGGCAGGCAGCATAGTTCCTCCAGTTATTTTGATAATATTATTCCCCCTAGACCTATTCATTGCAATTATATTATTACCACTTTAAAGGACTGTAAAATGTCACTGAAAATAAATGAAGACAATAGTAGTAAGTACTTTTAGTGGTTAAGATTTATTAACTGAACAAAATAAAAAGTGTAGGATACAATATGTAACCATGCTCTCTAAAAAATGTGTATCCCTTGTAAACAAAATAGTTTAATAATAAATATGTTTCACATTGGCTATTCACAAAGTAAACAATGATTGTGCAAATGTAATGCCATCATGGACAAAGGCCTATCTCTGCTAAGGCCTTGAGGTAGCATATCTATCCAAATCTTCACACCCAACATCACCCCAATTCATGGTCTAATTCTCAAATAAAGCAAGCAAAATAAAGTAAGAATTAAATAAGACCTCTCAGACCATATTTACAAAATTAAAAAGAGTTGGCACAGTAATAAAACATTTTAAAAATCATGTATTTTGCTACATTTCACAGCACAACATGATCAACACTGGCTCACAATAAGTCTTCTGTAAAAACTTTCTGGATACACTGCTGCTCAGCAGTCTTAAGTATTTTTATGCCTATATAAACATTATTCAAACATTAATACTTTCAATTTTGAATATGACACACAGAATTAAAGTCACTTTAAAACACACCAGATGTCACCACCCAAATATATTAAGATGTACACACTTACCGACTGCCAGGTGCAGCCTGTGCCCAAAACATTGCACCCGTGTCCATTTATTGAGCTTGACAGCTTTCACAATATTTGGGCCGTTGTCAGTTGTTCTAGCAACAAGGTCCTCTTCACTGATGTCCCATGCAGACAGCATCGCTCTCAACCCCTGTCCAACCATCTCCCCCGTGTGATCAGATGGAAAATAGGCCGTCTCAAGCACTCTGGTACGCAGCTCCCATTTGTTGTTGATGTAATGAACTGTGAGACTAATATACGGCTCCATTGTGCGGCTGGACCAGAGATCGGATGTGGCTGCGCGTGTTAACGTATCTCAATTCAGCAGCAACCTTTTTCCTCTCTGTGCTGTACATGCTGGGAATGATAGTTTTGAAAAATATTTTCGTGATGGGAGTTCGTATCTCTTGTCAATTATTTTCATGAAGTGTCTGAACCCGTTGCGTTCCACTGTAGCAATAGGAGCCATGTCTTTTGCTATGTGGTAGCCTATAGCATTTGTGATTTCTTGCCATCTTTTTGAAGTTCGCTCATATAGTTGAGTACTAGCAAATGCTTCGGTTATTGACCGCTGCCTGGTGGAGGAAGACGTTTTGCTGGTCCTCCTAATCTCTTCTCGCTTTGAGCTTTTTAATGTCTTGAATTGAATCACATGGTTGTGCTGCAGGTGGTGGAAGAGGTTGGTTGTGTTACCTTGACTTGACGCAACAGTCTTTTTGCAGAGTTTACATTTAACAATTTTTTGATCAATATCATCCTTGTTGAATCCAAAATGTTGCCAAACGATTGATGATGCATTTTTTTTGTTAACAAGCGTCTCCTCTTCCTCCTCCACCAGCTCTACCTTCGTCGCTGCTGCTTCAACATTTAAATCGTCCTCCATTTGTTCACCCGTGTCTCGTCTTGTTACAGGTAGTAGAGTCATGTGACTCCACCCCGTCAAGTCTGTAACGTAGCACAGCGTCTTAAAGGGACATGAACATCGCCAACCTGCACATGCCTTTTCTTTTTTTTTAAAATACCGAATTTACCGACATGGGCAAAATGACGTCGATGAGAGTCATAAATTTCGGTAACGATAAATTTTTGATATATCGCCCAGCCCTACTCCTTATTGTTGTTTTTAATGCAACTGTAAGGAAATAAACAGCATTTAGATGACATTTAGTGAATTGTATTATTGCCATCTGTATTTGAATGTACCTGTTATTTATCACACTCCGAAGTAATTGTTGTTTTTTTACCCCTTCAAACTTGTAGTGTTTTAGTTTTGTTTTTAAATGTTCTGAGTAGTTAAGCAAACTCCTGAGAAGAATGAGAATTAAAAGGGGAAATTATTTAAATCTTTGAGAAAATTTGTAATTTCTGAATTTCTTGTAAATACCTTATTATTGCATTCTTCTGAATGCAAAACAAAACTAAAATAGCTAATTAAATAATCAAAGTTTAGTGTCTTACTGATTTTGTCAGATTAGTTTGAATAAAACAGCAGTGTCAGAGGTACATCAGGTCTGAAGTTGTGAACCGCTCTACTCCTCCATCTGTGTTATTTTTGTAGCTTGCAGTGCAATTCCAATTTTTAGCAGAGTCAACCCCCCCCAACCCCTGTGTAGTTTACCATAGAAATCTTCTTTTTAGCAGTGAGAACCTTTTAATCTCCTGTCAAACTACACAGCTTTTGAGTTGCGTAATGGGTCGTCCGTAGCAACCCAGTCATAAGACTCTTGTGTCTTGACATGACAAAATCCACCATGTTTAAGATTGTCATGAGTTATAGTGGTGAATTACTGTGTGTGTGTGTGTGTGTGTGTGATAGTTGACACCTAGTGAACTTTTACCCGGGAGTAAAATGCATGCAGTGTCCCAAAAATGAGATGAGCCTAACCAAAACTACTACAAAAAGAATGGTAGCGTTGCAATATTATCATGACACAGTAGAAAAATTTGAAATTGTATTGGAAGTAAAGAGAGAGTTGTCTGATCACTCATTCCTTACCATTCCTAATAAAGTGATGTGGCATTTTTTCCACGGCAATATGATCTAGTATCCTCCGTCATTGTGGCATGTTCTCACACCTGTGGGGTGTGTACTGTGACACCATCATCCTTACTAAAATAAACGTAAAGGCTGCCTTTTATAAATATTTTCGGTTAAATTTTTTTTGCAATATTGAAAAATAAGATTTGAAACTATACAAATGCAAAATTTAATTTGCCTTCCATTGTATTATCTGTTTGGAGTCGATTATACTGGTTTTATTTATTGAATAACTGACTGCATTTGTACATGCACTTTAATAACCCAGTTATTCACCGTAACTCCAGTTTAGAAAATGAAACCAGGCCTTTAACTTGGTTACATTTAAGGATTTCACGGTCTGCATGTGTCTGTTGTGCTCTTGTTAGCCTGTACATGGGTTAGCTTTGCGCAAACTTCCAGAAGCAACAAGTAATGGTGGAAGCGTTCACAATGATCAATTTTTCTGAGACAAATGCTTGAAAAATCACATTATTCCTTCAGCTGGTTAAAGTAATCTGTCTCAGTATTTTTTGTCTGTGGGGGACCCTTTCAGTGAACTGTCCAAGAATTTAAACTGACCATAGGATGCTGTTGCTCTTGGCCTGTGTTGTGCCCAGGGCTTTAAGTGGGCTTGTGCTCTGCACCAGAAATTCTGTTTGTGCTTTGCAAACGGAGAATAGTACAACATTGTGGTAGGACCTTGAAGGGGGCACCCTTGTTCTCTGCAACAGTTAGTAAATATGATGGTAGGGCTGGGCAATATATTGAAGTTTCAAATCGATATTTATATGCACTAACCAATGCTGCAATATTCAGCATTTTTATTTAAATTTCCACAACTACTTCTGAACATTAAATGAAATCCAGAAAATCTTCAACACTTTTTCAAAGTGTGTCTTCATTGACTTCACCCATGTAGCCTGGCAGTGTTGAGCATGGAAAAAATTTAGGAGGAGGATTGGAAGAGAAGCGTTTAGACAGGCAGGTTTAATGCTGTTAGCAAATGGTTTAGTTTCCCCAATATGACAGTTCCAGCAGTACCTCTTCTAAAGATAAAACATGTTACCACATTTGGAAACCCCATCACGACACATGTGCTGCCTGCAGTGTGCTCTTCTTTCTCCTTGGCAAAACCACTCCTTGGTAATCGATGTTACATTAATGTTTGCTGTTCTGGTGCATAGCAAATGAGTGGGCAAGCAGTGGAGATTTTGGGGTTTAAGAACTGTGATGACTACCATACTTCATAGCACACGTTTGATTGCTTAACTTGTGGCCAGAAATTACTCATACTTTGTCAACGTCAAGAAGCTAGACTAGCCAGCAATTTATAGTAATTAACATCACACTACAAGTGAGATGTCTGCTGAGGCACTCTCCAGTACTACAATGTTTTGGTTTTTTTTTTTTTGTTGTTTTTTTCTTTTTCCTCCGAGGTTTATATACCAGTTATGGAACAAACTGCATTATTGGTGATTTTTATTTTCATATTGAGGTTATAATTTTGTTTAACAGGTGAATTGAGATTCGTGATGACTGACAAAACTGTGTCCTGAATGATCAAACATTGTTTTGTTATTTAGTGTTCTGATTTGTGCTTGTGTAATCGCTGTACTTTCTTAATGCTTGCAGTGTTTTAACTTATGTTTCCAAGGTTGTGTGAGCCAATGATCCATCATCAGTATATACAGTTTTAAAAAAAACACACAGCTGTTTTACAAGACTAGCTAGTGTCTATACAATGTTTCTTTACTTATAATACCTTTCTTTCAAGTGTTCATTCATATCTTTAAACATGGCATGTGGCAGTGTTAAAGATACAGAAGAAAGACTGGCGATTCATTGTATGAAGTTGTAGATGATTAAATTGTTTAGTTTTGTAATTCTGTTTCAACAATTGGCAATTACTTTTTCAAAACTGTTTAAACTTAAGATGTCAAGCACTGTAAAAATATGTTTCTCATAGTTTTGGTGTAGTCTAACTGTTCTCTTTCTTTCTATAACACCACTCATTAAAAAAAAAAAATCAGACTGAAGAATTGGAGTTCTTTAGAAAATGGGCAATAAAAGGATTAGATCATCCTGAATATTCTATTCTGTGACTCTGACCAGTGTCATTAAAGGCATGCATATACAAACAAATAATTGGAAATCATAATATGTATAATATGCACATGTAGATGGATTTCCATCTGATTTGTGGTAACAAATTAAGAGCTTTATCTTGTATAAAACGGTCAAATTGAGAGGATGAGGATAGCAATGTTTAGTAATTGACAGACACTGATGCCAGCAAGGCAGGCAACGTTTTAAACAAAATTATACGTTTATTTATATATTAATATATTTTATTTATATATAAATACATAAAATGGAAGCTCTCAAGGGACATATAACATAAAATAGTTGTTTTGGGTATGCTGTTTGAGAATTTTCTTTTAAGACATGGCTGTTAATGAAATTGTTGCATTTTGTTTTCTTTGCTAATATTTTGTCACATTAATAATATGAAATATACTAGGTTTATAGTATACTGTACTTATAGTGCTGATCTTCAATCTTTTAAGGTGTTCTGAGAACATAGCGATCTATCAGTTTTGTTCAGAATGTCAATTTACAGTGAGTTGAGTGTTTGGACAGTGGCACAATTTTCATAATTTTAGGTGTGTACGCCACACAATGGATTTGAAATAAAGCAGTCATTTATGTGATTGAGTTGTAGACTTTCAGCTTTTTACCAAAAATATTGATGAGCCATTTAGGAATAATAACCATTTTTCTGTATAGCACCCCACTTTCCAGAGGCTCAAAAGTACAGTATATGGACATTTGACTTATAAGCTGTTTCATGGACAGGTGAGAGCGCCCTCATTGTTTTAGTGTTAAGTAGGTAAAAGGTGAGGAATTCCACATTCCAAATGCACTTGGAAGCTGTCACTGTGATTTGTCAAAATGAGGTCCAAAGAGCTGTAAAAACAGTCCATTAGGCTGAGAAAACAAAACAAACCCTTTTAGAGAAATAGCAGAAAAGCAACAAGTGGTCAAATTAACCATGTGGCACATTCTTATAAAGAAGGTACACCCTATTGAACTCTGCCACACCAGAAGGTCCAGAAAACAACAGAAGACAACTGTGCTGGATGATTGCAGAATTCTGTCCTTGGTGAAGAAGAACCCCTTTGCAACATTTAGCCAATTCAAGGACAAGGTGTAGGTCATCATTGGAAACTCTAAATTTAGAGAAAACTTCATGAAAGTAAAGACAGCGGATTTACCACAAGGTGCAAACCCATGGTAAATCTCGAATATAGGAAGGATAGATTAGACTTTGCTAGAAAACATTTTTTAAAGGCCTCCTCCAGTTATGGAACAAATTTTCTTTGGACAAAGGAAACAAAGATCAATGAATGCCAGAATGCTGGAAGAGCTCATAGTCCGATAAATACCACGTGATCTGTGAAAAATGGTAGAGGCAGTTTTATGGCATGATTATGCATGGCTATTAATAGAAGTCTGTCACTAGTGTTTGATGATATGACTGCTGGCAGAAGTAGTAGGATGAATTCTGAAGTGTATAGGGCTATACTATCTGCTTGCATTCAACCAGATGCTACCAAACTGATAGGACAAGGCTTCACAGTACAGGTGGACAATGAGCCAAAACATACTGCGAAAGCCAAGTGTTTTTCAAGGCAAAGCAGTGGAATATTCTTCAATGGTCAAGTCATTTGACTGACTTCAACCCAAATTGAACAGGTATTTAATCTGCTGAAGACAAAACTGATGGCAGAAAGTCTAAAGAACAAGCAGCAGCTGAAGACACTGCAGTGAAGGCCTGGCAAAGTATCACGAAGATGGAATCCCAGCCCTTGGAGATGGCCATGGGTTCCAGACTTCAGGTAGCCTTTGAAGGTAAAGGAATTTTTAACCAAATACTGAAAATGATCATTACATATGATTCATTTGTCTGGATACTTTTGAGCCCCTACAAATTGGGGGGCCCCATCTATAAAAATGTTGTTGGTGTGTAAATTAAAACAATCAAGATATGATTGACTTTCAGCTTTGTTTCAAATCCATTGTGGTGGTGTACAGAGACAAAAGTATGAAAATGGTCACTGTTCAAATACTTATGGCCCTGTCCATATTGCCCAGCCCTACTCTCTGGCAAAATGAAACTTCAGCTGTAACATATGATGTAGAATATCTTGAATAAATGGGTTTAATTCTATGTTCAATTGTAAGTATTTATATTTTGGGTAAAGTGTGTTTGTATACCTTGTTCTCTTATTAGCAAAATAAAATGTGTGTGGTGTTTTTTGGGAAAACAAATTTTCAGCATTTCTGGTAGTAAAAATAGCCAGTCCCATCATCACACCCTGAATGTCCTGTGCGTTACTTTAAATTTAGTTCTTCGGCATGGGAATCGCAACGGGAAATTAAGTACTTGGCAAAATTTCCACTTATGGTCTACCATATTTGGCTTCTGTATGATTGATTTAATCTGTTCATGCGCCTTTCCGGCTTAGTTCCTACCTGTTGGATAAGATGAACTTTGGACCCTGTAACCTTCTTCTTTTGGTTGCTCCCATTAGGGGTTGACATAGCAGATCCTCTTTTTTTCCATATCTTCCTGTCCTCTGCATCTTACTCTGTTATACCTTTCACCTGCATGTCCTCTCTCACTACATTCATAAACCTTCTCTTAGGCCTTTCTCTTGTCTGGCAGCTCTATCCTTAGCATCCTTTTTCCCAATATACCCAGCATCTCTCCTATACCAGACCAACACAATTTCGCCTCTCTGACTTTGTCTCCAAAACATCCAACCTAGCTGACCTTCTAACGTATTCTTTCCTAATCCTGTCACTCCAATACAAATCCCATATAACAAACAACCATCATAGTCTACAGGGACTCCTGTCTAATCTTGTCTGTCAAACAGTCTATCACCGTTGCAAATAAGAACGGGCGCAGAGCCGATACCTGATATAAATCCTACCTCATCACTGAATGCATCTGTCACTCCTACCGCAGACCTCGCCAATGTCGCACCTTCCTTATACATATTCTGTACACCTTTTACTTACTTTTCTGCTGCTCCCCACTTCCTCATACAATACCCCATCTCATCTCGAGGCACCCTGTCATATGCTTTCTCCAGGTACACAAAGACGCAATGCAACTCCTTCTGGCCATCTCTAAACTTCTCCATCAACATCATCAGGGCAAACATTGCATCTGTGGTGCTCCTTCTTGGCATGAAACCTTACTGCTACTCACTAATCATCACCTCCCTTCTTAACCTTCTAGTACTCTTTCTCATAACTTTATTCTGTGGCTCAATTTTTTTTCCCCTGTAGTTACTACAGCTTATTCTTAAAATTTCGGTACCAGTACACTTCTTCTCTACTCCTCAGGCACCCTCTCACTTTCCAAGATTGGATTAAACAATTTGGGTAAAAACTCCACTGCCATCTCTCCCAAACGCCTCCATGCTTTCACAGGTATGTCACCTGGACTAACAGCCTTTCCATTCTTCATCTTCCTTATAGCTATCCTTATTTCCTCCTTGCTAATCAGTTTCCCTTCCGGATTCATTATTGCCACATCATCCAACCCTCTCTCTCTCATATTCACTACCCTCTCAAAATACTTTTTGAATCTGCTTAACACACCCTCCTCACTTGTGAGTACATTTCCGTCTTTATCCTTTATTACCCTAACCTGCTACACATCTTTCTCAGCTCGGCCCCTCTGTCTAGCCAATCGTTACAGGTCTTTTTCTCCCTCCTTAGTATCCATCCTCTCACGCAACTCATCATACTCCCATTCTTTAGCCTTCACTACCTCTGTCTTCACCATATGCCTTATTTCCTTGTAGTCTTGTCTGCTTTCTGCATTTCTCTGACTATCCCACTTCTTCTTTGACAACATCTTACACTGTATACTATCCTGTACTTCCCCATTCCACCACCAGGTTTCCTTTTCCTCCTTTCTCTGCCTAGATGTCACGCCAAGCACTCTTCTTGCTGTCACCCTTTTTTACTACTACTGCTTTAGTTGCCCAGCTGTCTGGCAACTCTTCACTGCCACCCAGTGCTTGTCTTACCTCCTCCCTGACTCCACCTTGCAGTCTTCCTTTTTCAACTTACACCATTTGATCCTTGGTTTTGCCCTCCCTCTCCTCCTCTTCTTCTCCTTTACCTACCAATCATTTTCAAAACACTCTTGATAGACTGTTCCTTCAGAATAACCCCTACCCCATTTCTCCTTCTACCCACACCATGCTAGAGCAATTTGAATCCACCTGACCTTCCTCCCCTTCCATCTAGTCTCTTGCACACACAATATATTAACCTTCTTTCTCTCCATCACATCAGGCAACTCTCTCCCCTTACCAGTCATTCTGCCAACATTCAAAGTTCTAACCTCAGTTCCACTTTCTTGACCTTCCTCCTCTCCTCCTGCCTTCTGACACATCAACCAACAGTACCCAGCACCCTGCTGGCTGACAGTACTGGTGGCAGCTGTTGTTAACCTGGTCCTCGACCAATCCGGTATGGAAATCTGTTTCATTCACATATTGATCTGGCAAAATTTTACACCCGATGCCCTTCCTGACGTAAATCTCCCCATTTATCCGGGCTTTGGACCAGCACGAAGAAACACAATGGTTTGTGCATCCCCTGTGGCTGGGCTGGACCCCCGTAATCTGTTAACGTAGATATTAATGTTCATTAATGGACCATTGGTTAAAACATATTTCTTAACTCTAAAAATATTGATTGCTGTTCCAGCATAACATATTTCTTAACTCTAAAAATATTGATTGCTGTTCCAGCATATTTGAATTATCAGCCATTCAGTACTTGAGACCCTTTTGATGAACAGACAGTGGCAAGATATATTGGGCCATTTGCTTTCATCTTATCAGAAGTGTTATGTTTGCATGCATGAGTCCGAATCCAGCAACCATTTACATTCAGTTATTCATTGAATTTTTTTGTTGGCATCTGCTATACAATACAATACAATTTTTTGTATAGCCCAAAATCACAAAAGTGCAACAATGGGCTTTAACAGGCCCTGCTTCTTGACCGCCCCCCAGCCTTGACTCTTGCTATAGAGCCTTGCTATAGCCCTTTTGGAAATCAAATAAGATTGTATGAAAAAAATGAAGAGGGTTAACTTGAATATGTTCCAGTTTTTATGAATTTTTTTCCCCTAATGGAAGAAAAGCAGAATTTTGTAGCAAAAGTCAGATTTCAGTCCTAACATTTGAAAAGATAAAGAATTTGAAATATGCAAGCCTTTTTCAGTTTCTTAGTTTGCTTAGTGTGTTTAATTTATTACAGTATTTTAAAATGTTGTACGATTAGCTCCGGTCATCTAATTGAGCTGTGCTGCAGAATTTTTTTTTTGCTAAATTTTTAATTTTTACTTACTGTTTTTTTATGTTGTGTGTTTTTTTTTTTTTTTTGTTTTTTATAATATTTAACAGGTCAGCAAACTGAAACGTCACATCCGTTCACACACTGGTGAGCGGCCGTTCCAGTGCAGCTTGTGTAGTTATGCCAGCAGAGACACTTATAAACTGAAGCGACACATGAGGACTCATTCCGGTAAGTTGCTAGGAATCACTTATCACTTTCAGAAAGCAGTGGTGTTGAATTGGGTAAATATATTCAGAACAGTGTTTAAAATAAGAATGTATTTTATTACATTTTCCCCAACCCACCACTTTTTTTTCCTCATTTAGGAGAGAAGCCTTATGAATGTTATATCTGCCACGCACGTTTTACTCAGAGTGGTACCATGAAGATGCACATTTTGCAGAAACATACAGAAAATGTGGCCAAATTTCATTGCCCGCACTGTGACACAGTAATTGCACGTAAAAGTGACCTTGGTAGGTAGAATTTTGTTAAATTACACTTTATGATAGTATTATTTCGGATTCACTGCATCCAAATACTACAGACTTAATGATGGTTACTTTTTTTTTCTGTCTGATACAGTTGCTATTGACTTTTTTTTTTTTTTCCCTTTTTCCAAATGTTGAATATATACACTTTGCCTAATGACATTGTTTATTAGTTGCTAGTTTCTTGTCTGTCTCTGTTTCTAGAATGGCAAAAAATGTGGTTTAAAGGACCTGTTGGTTTGAGCTGGACCGGAGGGAGGGAGTGATTATGGATTGATAGATGGAAAGTTGACACTAAAATCCAAGAAATGACCACATCAACACCAGAATTACCAAGATTAACTAGGATGGAGTACTTTAGATAGTGGTTTTTCAACCTTCATTCCTCCAAGGCCTCCAGTGTTCTAGCAGCCATACCACATGCACGCCAGAAGAAGTCATCCACCATAAACAAAGCATGTTTAGGCCAGGCCAGTGCTTAGCTGAGAGACCATCTAGGAAAAGCTTGGGTTGCTGCTGGTAATGGTGTTGGTCAGGCCAGCAAGAGACATTTAACTTACCTTATGGTCTGAATGTGGATTCCAACTCTTTAGTACAGTGATGGCGACACTGCACTGTAACTGTACTGTAAAAGTGTTGCCATCTTTTGGATGTGCTGTAAAACCAGGGTCCTGGCTCTCTGTGATCATAAAAGATACTGGGGTATCCTTAAAGATTAGGGTGTATGCCAGTGTCCAGGCTAAATTGCCCTCTATGGCCAATGGAGTCCCGAATCCTCCAGTCTCTGTCCTTCTCTCTCATGTCCACCACTTAGCAGCTAATGTGTAGTGAGCGTACTGGCACACAATGGCTGCCGTTGCATCATCCAAGTGGATGCTACACGTTAGCAGTGATTGAAGTGGCTCCTTACTCACTATGGAAAAAATGCTTTGAGTACTGAGAAAAGTGCTGTATAAATGTAAAGAATTAGTACTGTTATTTCAATGAGACTATGCAAGGGCTCGCCTAACTCAAGCTAGAATATTTACCTTCTTTTGCAGTCTTGACAAGTGTGCTTATTTTTAAACTTGGCTGCAAATATGCTTTTGATTCTGGCTTTTATTTTTTTTTTTAAGTAATACAATATGAATAGGCCATTAAAAAAAAAAAAACTGCCTATGTGTTAAATGAAAGGGTTTTGCTAATGCCTGGATTTGTTAATCATAAATGAATAGGCATTTTTAGGGATAAATAATGAGTAATTAACAAAATACAGAAGTTGTCACTGCAGATAATTAACAACAAAAGCAGCTCACTAGTCACTCAGCATAGCTGTTTAAGATAACCATAAAAGGTATTGCTTAAAATAAAAAATCTAAAGTAATTTTTTAAAATGCAGAATTATTCACTGCAGACATTTTTTCTTCTAACTTTAATTACTAAAGCTCCACTTATCCCATGTAATGTCTCTCCTTTTGAGTTATGTCCTGGTGGAAGCTCTTCCGTTGTTCATCACCAGTCCTCCCATGTTGCCTTTGGTGGGGTCTGTATCTAAATGAGAGTGTAGGAAATGCATTTTTAAAGACCCGTTGCACCAGAGTTTTACGTATGAAAGAGAGGTGCTCAACCTTTTTTTTTTTTTTTTTTTGCGCCTTTCTTACACATGCAAAGTGCATTCATTTTCTAAACCAGTAATACTGCCTAATTGGGCTCTTAACACTACATTCTATTTCAATAAATGTGTTCATTTGAACATAGTCTTTATTTGAATAACTTTATTAGTCTTTTAAGTAATTCTTCAGAAAGTTGTCCAGCATCAGAGGGTTCGCTTTTACTCCAATACTCTTGTTCAGCTTGTTATGGCAGAGTGGAGGCTGTGAGGCCAAGGATCTGTGTTGGTATTAGGAAGGTTGCCGATTTAAGTCCTGTTACTGCCAAAAGGGATCCTACTTGGCCTTGCTCAAAAAGCCAAACCATTAATCAGAAAATTGCTCCAAAGTTTTTTGTAATGTGTGACCCTGTATTCGGACCCCCAAAGACCATTTGCCTTGGGGATTAATATACTATATCAAAACAAAAAATGGACTCCTTCCATAGAACGTTGTCATCATCACTGTGAAAAGTTTATTTCATGCAGCTTTTCCTGTGGATGATGTCCTCTGAGCAAATTACATCCCATGTCAAGAGAATCCATTCCCAGCTCACATAAACAATTGACTTAATTTTTCTTGTAGGCTCTTGATTAACATACAGGAGCCAAGCTATGCATCTCTTGCGAAGACAGTCTTTGAATGCAATGGCTTGTTCACTGCTACATCCAATAATTGTAGCTGGGATGTCAGAACTCCTGGCATGATGATTAGATCACTATACATGTTACACACTTCATTTTTCATGGATTCAGTTAAGTGTCCACGGAAAGCATCAAAAATCAACAGGTTCCCTTTCTTTTGTAGTGCTCTTTGTCATCTTCCCCCTACTTCCTTCAGCAGGCCCACAAGGTTCTTGCCCTCCAACCCTTCCATATTCACAATTATTCCATCCAGCATTGTCTCTTTAAATGTTGTTTTGCCGTTTCAAAACTACTGACCTTTCTCCTTTCTTATATGCAGTGACAGATTTTGGCATGTCAAAAAACACGTAATTGATCTGTATTGCCTGTATGGTCCAGGGAATATAATTTTTTTTTTCTTAGGTTAAATACATAAAACTGACAAACTAGCTTTTCTGTATACCTGAAGGCTAATGCCGAGCAGGGTTCTTTTGTGCATCACAGTTACAGGCCATTATGGTGTATCTTTATTTTATACCAACCAAGGCTTGCTTTGAACTTGACTGTGTACATGTTCAGCTCTTTGGCAGTTTCCAAGGTTTTCAGCAATTTTTTGGATTTGGCAATGGGTATTCCTTTGTTCCTTGTTTCTGTGACATATTACACAACTCTTCCTCTGTAGTTATAAGTGTCTGCTTTTGGGATCATGAAAGGATTTTATCTGACTGTTTGTCCTTTTTTATATAGTCTCTTTGGATTTGCCACTTTCAAACATGGCTTTCTCATTACATTTTATTACCTCGCTGCTCAAGAGTTGTTTGACTCTTCATTAATCATCATAATTGCAAAATTAGCATCATACCACTTCTTGGTCCTATAAAATCTGATTAAAAAGGTAGACCATCATTTTCTCTCATCAGTCTGTTTCATATCAGGTGGTGGCTAATTACCACCATCTACTGTTGTGTGCATGATGGCGCTTAAATTTTACACTTCAAATGTAATATGGTCGGAGATTTTTTAATGAAATACAGTGTTGTATTTGGTTCATTTTAGTAGTTGATTTTGGATTGTTTCCACCTCACATAACTAAGAACAAAGAGACTGATATTTTAGCTCAAAATAAACATCAAATAATACACTGCATGAAAAAAAATGATGCCATAAAACAAAGGGAACTTGTGGTGTATACTTTTTTTTTTTTTTTTTTTCTTCCTTTTCAAAATGGCTTTTTTTTTTTTTTTTTTTTGCAGAATTAGATATTTACTGGAGTGGGCTTGTGGTACAGAAATTCAATTCCAGTTTCAGAAATGAATTTAACACTACCAAATCTATTAAGTATACCTTTTTGCATGGGAGGATTGTGATGCAAGCCAGTATAATTTGAGTGCATAATTTTAAATACAAATCTTGTTTAGTAGATTGAACTAGCATCCACACCAGTCTGCTCTATTCTCCATTTAACAAGTGTGCCCAATTTCTGATGCTTAAGTGATAGAAGGTTGTGCTACCTTCTAAAGACAATAATTTAATCTTGTATCTCTCCCGTATTCATAGGTGTTCATTTAAGGAAGCAGCACTCTTATATTGAGCAGGGAAAGAAGTGTCGATACTGTGAAGCAGTGTTCCATGAGCGTTATGCCCTCATTCAACACCAGAAGTCCCATAAGAATGAGAAGAGGTTCAAGTGTGACCAATGTGACTATGCATGTAGACAGGTGATGTGAAGAACCCTATATGCTTGGCAGTATTTTTCTTTTTGTTTTTTTGGGTTTTTTTTTTGTGATTGATTTTATGTGGTTAAAGCTAATTTTAATAAAGGTAAAATAATTTGTAGCAGTAAATTTATAAGCTAAATCTAACTGAAAATCCAGTGCAGTGGTTTGTAATTCCAGATGCCTAACCTTTCATTTGAATCAGTTGTATAGAGGTAGATAACATATGTTAGAACTATCCTTTCATAATATAAATACATAGATTTATTACATGGCTTAGACCTTACTTCTAGAAATTTTTTTTTTTTTTTAATACCCAGGAGCGTCACATGGTAATGCACAAGCGAACTCATACAGGAGAAAAGCCTTATGCCTGCAGTCATTGTGAGAAGACTTTTAGACAGAAACAACTCCTTGACATGCACTTCCGACGATACCATGATCCAAACTTTGTGCCCACTTCCTTCGTCTGTACTAAATGTGGCAAAACCTTTACTCGTAGGGTATGTTTCTTGGGAAATGTCAAGTTTTATTGTTCAAAACCTGTTTCTAGAGTAGCACAATGCAGTGGTTAATGTTGGCTGCCTCACAATTCTGTAGAATCCTGACTTTAAGTTAAACTTTTTTTTGTGTGTGTGTGTGGATTTTTGTCCAGGGGTACTGGTTTTCTGCTGTGATCTGCTCTGGCCACCATGACCATGGGCTAAAATGGATGGGAACATTATTGTTTATTATTATTTTGTCAATCTACAGAGACTTAAAATTTGAGTTTATGATGTATTTTAATGTGCCGCAGCAATATATTAATGAAATAAATTACAAAATAAGCAATAAATGCATTTTATAACCTTCATTTAGAATACGATGGCTAGACACTCTGAGAACTGCAGTGGTCCAGAAGGAATGGATGGTGAGAATGGAGGTGCACACAAAAAAGGGAGAGGTGGACGAAAGAAGAAAATGCGCTGTAAGAAGGATGATGAGACTGATAGTGGTAAGAAGCACTTGGATATGGGTTTTTAAGATAAATTTCCTCTTACATTTTATTAGATAAGTAAACTATTTTATATACCCTAAGTTCTTGTCTATAAGCCGCGGCTTATCTAAGGAAAAAAGTTGTGGAAATGAAAAAATAGAATATCGGCTTATACACAAGTCTGGCTTATACACAAAATCAATTTATTAAAAAAAGTTATACATTTTTAAAAATAAATTTTTATTAATCAAAGCCATCAAATTCTTCATCAGATTCTTCTTCACTATCGGTGGCACGAGATATCACAGTTGTTAGTACTTCGTTTGGAATATTCACAGATATTCGCGGCTTTAAATCCATTTTTAACGCAATCCGCGGTTACTTCACTCCAACATTCGTCGATCCATTGACATACTTCAGCATAAGAGGCCCTTTTGATTGATCCAGACTTAGTGAATAAATGGTAACCATTGACCATCCAGTCCTCCCATTTCTCATGCATTTTGATTTTAAAAGATTTATTAACGCTTTAGATCCAGTGGCTGTAATTTAGATGTCAGTCCTCCAGGAATAACAGCCAATTGTGAATACTTTTTCACCTTTTCTTTGACTTCTTCTGTGATTTAAGGTCGAGCCGAATCGTATATTAAAACTGATTTCTGGCAAAAAAATGAATTCTTGCATTTATGCCAAATGTTTTCTAACCAATAGCTGACCATATCCGCGTCAACCCATCCCTTTTCGTTTGCTGTGACAATAACTCCTTTAGGGAAGACATCTTTAGGAATAGTTTTTCGTTTGAAAATCACTAAAGGTTTACATTTTCCACCATCAGCTGTAGCACACAAGACAACATTAAAATTGAACTTTTTATTGCCAGTGGTAGTGATTCTGACATCAGTTGATCCCTTTGTCTCAACTGTGAAACCACTGGGCATGTCAAAACTGATGGAGACCTCATCCATATTCCCGATGTGTTCGAAATTGACTCCATTGATCGCATTTTTGACAAAAACCCCAAAGACAGCCATTTTCTCTTCCCAATCCTGTGGTAACTTCTGTCCAATAGATGTAATGGCTCTTACAGATAAGTTGTGTCTTTTCATAAACCGAAAACACCAACATTTTGCTGCCTTTTGAAGTCATTGATTTTTAAATGTTTTGCCAATTCTTTCGCTTTCAAACGAATTCCAGTGGTCGACATTCTTCTATTTTCATTGCGTCTGGAGATAATCCATGTCTTCAGTTGTGACTCCAGTTCCGGCCAAAACTCTTTTTGGGACTGACGGCAGCGCTTCTTCGGATGCGTTGCTTTTATAACAGGCTTTTGTTTTTTCCATCGCCGGATGTTTGACTCGTCTGTTCCAAACTCTTTAGCCACCACCGCATTGCCATTCTTTTCGGCATAGCTCACCGCTTCATGTTTTCGATGATTGGGATAAGATTTTCGAGTCGTCTTTACATTATCCATTTTAACAAATTTCCCAAAACAAAAATTTAACAAAATCACAATTTTAAATGACTGCTACGCGCGCGTGTTGACTCGGCGACGCCCAGAGCAGAAAGAACGCGCTCCGGCCGCTCCAACCGCGCCATGCGGGGAGTGAGAGAGACTCCAATATCTCACACCGTCTCCCCCCTTAAAGAAATTAAATGTGTGCGAGTGAGACCACTGACCTCCCTCCCTTCTATTAGTTATAGGTTATAGTACGTTCGGCTTATCCATGAGTCCGGCTTATCTATGATAAGATTTTATTTTAAAAATACGTATGATTTTTGGTCTCCGGCTTATACACGAGTCCGGCTTATAGACAAGAACCTAGGGTAATTTGCCTAAATCTACATTTTCAGCTTTCATTCCTAACTACAACTATAAATGACTGTCCTGACTGACTTTTGTTTGAGAATTGGTCAAACTTTAAAATGTTAAATAAGAGTAAACAAATGCTTATTATAGTAAGTAATCATTTACCTTATGGTGAATTTTTGAAGTGTTAGGATTTAGGTGGTCTTAAATATAGGTAGGTTTAGATAAACGGAGATAATTCACTAAAAAGTTGTTCTTTCAGTTATTTTCATGATATCTTCCTAGTAAGTAATAGTAACTTTTTTTTTTTTTTTAATAGAAGGCATTAATGGTTCTTTTAGCAATGTGTCAATTTCTTAAAAGTTGTAACCTTTGTTTAAATTGCTTTAATGTTTCAGAGGGGCATGCTGGTCCAGATTTGGATGATATTGAGGAAGAGGATGAGGAGGATGATGATGACATGGCTGTGGTAGCTGTGACAGAAGCAGAGATGGTGGAAATGGAGGAGGCACCGCCCACTCCCCAAGTTGTCCCCGTAAAGAGGAAACGAGGCAGGCCACCAGGCAAAAGTAACACACCTAAAGCAGCACCTCGTAAGTGTTTGTAAAAATGGTTATTTGTTCACTGAGACTATGTGCTCTTAGCTTCTTTTATTGTCCATCCAGTTTTGTATACCATTATAAAACTGGATTGGATATTGAAAAGGATATATAATGTGCTTGTCAGTTTGGATAAGCAAACTCATTTGGGCAGTGAGTTTCCTGTATGAAAGCACCCAAGTGCTCTATGCTTTACCTACTTGCTTTGTGAAATTTACAGCTTGTAGTAGTTGCACTGAATCAGATATGCATGTTTTGTACTTCATACCTAACCTTTCTTGTTTTCTGAAGTTACATAGTTTAGTTTCAACAAATACTGAAACAAAACTGTGTTTGGATGGACCAATAGTACCGTGTGTGTGTGTGTGTGTGTATGTATGTATCTTCAGCTTCTATAAATACACATGCCACCATCTAACACACAGATGAACATCATCTGGATTGTTTTATTGTCATACTATGATACAAGCACTTTTCATGCAAATGATGTAATTAGTGTCCCTCTTTAGTACTGCGAGTCACTGTTAATTTAAGAAGGTTGTTTCAAAACTTAAACATTACCTGCAGCTTAGCAATTTAACAAAAAATATAAATGGCTCATTTGCAACATGCATTATATCAGTAGATTACTTATGTCATTTTAGCCTTAAAATAGGTTTCACTTGCACATCCTTTTTTTATATTTAATTTAATTTTATAGATGTTCTTTTAAAGACTCATTTTTTTCCAAGTGGGGTGTGACTAATACGTTGACAGTAGGAGAACTTGATTATTTGTATTTGTCTTACAGAGAAAGAGAAGAGTATCTTTGGCTTGGGTATTACATTCATAAAAGTGGATAATGGCTGTTAGCAGAATGTGGGATTGGTGATTACTTTGAGGATTTCTGTCAGTTTTGTCGTACTTTATGTGCAATTATTTACTTCTGTGGGAAAATGAAAGGATTTTAACTTGCCCACCCTCAGGACCACGAAAATGAAAGAAAAGGTTAATCGCTCAATTATCAGCCATTATCGGGTTCATAAATTGGCAAAAGTCTACATTATACACTTCCTCTGTTGTGAGCCCAAAGTGGTAATACATAGACTTACTTCCACAAATAACACAAATACGCTTGTTGAAGTGAACAAAGCAGTGCAGTTTATTTCGAACATAAGAATAGAAAATGACTGTGTGTGTGTGTGTGTGTGTGTGTGTGTGTGTATATTTGTCTGTACAGGTGCCGGTCATAAAATTAAGTTGACAAAGTTGATTTATTTCAGTAATTCCATTCAATAAGTGAAACTTGTATATTAGATTAATCCATTACACACAGACTGATGTATTTCAAATGTTTATTTCTTTTAATTTTGATGATTATAACTGACAGCTAATGAAAGTCCCAAATTCAGTATCTCGAAAAATTTGAATATTGTGAAAAGGTTCAATATTGAAGACACCTGGTGCCACACTCTAATCAGCTAATTAACTCAAAACACCTGCAAAAGCCTTGAAATGGTCTCTCAGTCTAGTTCTGTAGGCTACACAATCATGGGGAAGACTGCTGACTTGACAGTTGTCCAAAAGACGACCATTGACACCTTGCACAAGGAGGGCAAGACACAAAAGGTCATTGCTAAAGAGGCTGGCTGTTCACAGAGCTCTGTGTCCAAGCACATTAATAGAGAGGCGAAGGGAAGGACAAGATGTGGTAGAAAAAAGTGTACAAGCAATAGGGATAACCGCACCCTGGAGAGGATTGTGAAACAAAACCCATTCAAAACTGTGGGGGAGATTCACAAAGAGTGGACTGCAGCTGGAGTCAGTGCTTCAAGAACCACCACGCACAGACGTATGCAAGACATGGGTTTCAGCTGTCGCATTCCTTGTGTCAAGCCACTCTTGAACAAGAGACAGCATCAGAAGCGTCGCACCTGGGCTAAAGACAAAACTGCTGCTGAGTGGTCCAAAATTATGTTTCTGATGAAAGTAAATTTTGCATTTCCTTTGGAAATCAAGGTCCCAGAGTCTGGAGGAAGAGAGAGAGGAACAGAATCCACGTTGCTTGAGGTCCAGTGTAAAGTTTCCACAGTCAGTGATGGTTTGGGGTGCCATGTCATCTGCTGGTGTTGGTCCATTGTGTTTTCTGAGGTCCAAGGTCAATGCAGCCGTCTACCAGGAAGTTTTAGAGCACTTCATGCTTCCTGCTGCTGGCGAACTTTATGGAGATGCAGATTTCATTTTCCAACAGGACCTGCACTCCATAAAGTGCCAAAGCTACCAGTACCTGGTTTAAGGACCATGGTATCCCTGTTCTTGATTGGCCAGCAAACTCGCCTGACCTTAACCCCATAGAAAATCTATGGGGTATTGTGAAGAGGAAGATGCAATACGCCAGACCCAACAATTCAGAAGAGCTGAAGGCCACTATCAGAGCAACATGGGCTCTCATAACACCTGAGCAGTGCCACAGACTGATCGACTCCATGCCACGCCGCATTGCTGCAGTAATCCAGGCCAAAGGAGCCCCAACTAAATATTGAGTGCTGTACATGCTCATACTTTTCATGTTCATACCTTTCAGTTGGCCAACATTTCTAAAAATCCTTTTTTTGCATTGGTCTTAATTGATATTCTAATTTTCTGAGATACTGAATTTGGGACTTTCATTAGTTGTCAGTTATCATCAAAATTAAAAGAAATAAACATTTGAAATACATCAGTCTGTGTGTAATGAATGAATCTAATATACAAGTTTCACTTTTTGAATGGAATTCCTGAAATAAATCAACTTTGTCATGATATTCTAATTTTATGACCGGCACCTGTATATATGTAATTGTGTGTATGTATAGAGATAGATACCTAAATATAGACGGAGTAAAGGCAATCACTTCTTCTTTTAGCTGCTCACAAACAACACAAAGCATAAAGCTATGAAAGGTAGCTTGAACTTTTTCTCCCCTATAGAAAAAAAAAAGTGCAG
Organism: Polypterus senegalus; assembly: GCF_016835505.1. Classification (NCBI taxonomy): domain Eukaryota; kingdom Metazoa; phylum Chordata; class Cladistia; order Polypteriformes; family Polypteridae; genus Polypterus; species Polypterus senegalus. The sequence goes on from NC_053162.1 coordinate 44,032,758, forward strand.
TACTTGTAAATTCTTGTTTTTTCACTTCATGAGGTTAGAGTTGAATAAGTTCATCTACTTGTGAAGCTTCTGCTGACTTCACCATGGCCATTCTTTTAGTCATAGCTAGTCTTTGTGCTTTCTTTATTTCCCTAGCTTATTCTTTACACAGAAGTTGCTGCTCTGTACTTTCTTACTGAATTTAGAAAGAAAATCAAAGCCGGAACTTAACATTGGGAAGGATATTACCTTATATTTAGAGTTGCACCAAAATAACACATTAGCTGGCCATGTGCTAGTTTTATGCCAGGTGGTAGGGTAAAGTCATTTTTACTGGAGGACCTCCTCTTTTTTTTTTTTTTTTTTTAAAACACACACGCAAGTTAAATTGGTCCCATGTGAATTGACATAAAGTTCTATTGTTTTAGCATTTGTAATGGAACTAAAGCTACAGAGGTCCACCAGTGTGTGGGGGCTGTCTGTCTTGTTGGTGCAAACGGACACATTAAATAAATGTTGCTATATGGTCCGTACTGATGATATGTATAACTAAAAGAAACAAGTAAATGCTGGTACCTAGTAAAGCATCGCATGTAAATCGCTAACTTTACCCCACTTCCTGGTATAAAATTAATCCCGCCCGAATATGTCTTTAGTCACAACTGCTGGTTGCACACAGTACGGCACTTTCATTTCAGGTTTAGGTCCTCTTGTTGCTAGTAAAACCTCAACTTTTGTGTAACTGCTGATCAGTCTGTTCCCGTTTTCTGCAAGACAAATGAGTGGCTTTAACAAATAGGTTCTTCGTCTACTTGGGCACTTGGTCTCTATAGCAAGGTTTGAACTAGTGGAAAGGGTATTCCATTTTTTCCTAGTCCTCCCCAGGCTACCCTTTGCAGATGAAGGACATTGCTCTAGGCTTTGTTACAGCCACCCTCTACAAGCTGTTTGATTTAAGCAGCCTGGGTGAACCATGATCTTGATAGAAGAAGCAGTGAGTTAAGAGTGTGCTAGTGTTTTTAATGGCAGGAGTGGACATCTTGCCATTGGTTCCCTGGTTGCATATGAGCCCATTGGTTGACCAACAGGTACAAAGTTCTGTCCCTAAAGCTTGCCCCTCCTTGAGTTATAGCTGCTCTTTTTTTTTTTTTTTTTTTGAGCTAAACATTTAACAGGTATCACAAGAAGATGCCTCTGAGATATCACTTGGTGATTGATCATTTTATCATACAAGGCACAGAGGCTGCATTCCAATAAGAGACCAAGTCAAAAAGAAACTGATACTAAGAGCGTCTGGGAGGGGTTTGGCAAGGCAGGACTTGTGTTGCAACCTGGTAAAATGGGTAATGCTAGCTTGTCACACACCAAACCTAAACTGAGCAACCCCTCTTCATGTGTCTGTGTTGAATGTGATTTTTGTCTAGAAAGGTTTGCAAACAGATTTTGGGATGGGTGCTAATGGAGACTTTAATATGAAGACATGTAAATCTATTGATTTTAGAACAGCTGCAAATCAAAACCGTGCATCACTAAAAAACTGACACCTTGTTCAGAGAAAAACAGATTCAATAACCACTCTTAGCTTTTGCATTAAAATCAGTTCTATCCATAGTGAGTAGAAAACCTCATTTGGGAATCCAGTTTGGGCTGGGGTGTGGACCTTGTCTTTATCTTTCATGCCACCACTTAAGTTTCACTTAAGTAGAAACAAAGGTTAGATTGCAATACAGAAGAGGAAAATAAATATGGTTCATGTTCCTGGGAATTAGTGGAGTGTGTGGTGGAAAAGCAGGCCAATAGCTTGCTGACCTGTACAGATCAGGTGTTTATCCTCTTCCTGGGCATTCAGCAGTTTATTGAGATGCAAATTACACTGGTCTACAAAAAAAAAAAATATTTTGTTTGCTGCCAGCTTTTTATTTTTTTTTACACTGATTTCATATATGAAATCAGAATTAGCACATCAGGTTTTTGAAATACACATAATTGATGTTTTGACACTTTTGAATATCAATATAATACTGTATATCAACACAATATCTGGAGTTTGGACTATGTTCCACCAAAATTGTTTTGATGTGTTTATTCTGAAAACAAACCAGAAGATGATACCAGAGACTCGTTAAAGTATAGTTATGTCAATTTACCTCCATGTAAAAGTGAGGTCAGTGTGCTCTAAAATGTTGGAGGTACTCGCTTTTGCGCTTGTACTGCACAGTTCGTCTCTTTTGTAAGAACCAACAGTAGTTTCCCATCAAGCTCGGAAAACCAAGATCAGGGAAAATTCACTCCCATCACCTTTATGTCTTGATGAAATCTTTCCCCTACTCATCGCTGCCATCGCCCAGATTTGGTGGGGGGGAAATGTCAAGATGAGAATGTAAAAAATGCATCTTCAGTGACATTCTGGCTCCCATAAGCTGATACGCTTTCAGCAGGCTCTCCAAAAGCTGAACATAATTCTCTGCTCTATGACTGGCAAGAAAATTCTGGACAACCCGCACAAATGCCTCCCATGCTGCTGATTCAGTGGGCTTCAGTTTCCTTTTGAACTTGTGGTCAAGCATCAGTTCACAGATTTCAGGAACAACAAAAATAGCTTCTGTTAATTTTGGATTTACTTTTCTTGAGACCAAACTTCTTTCTTAAATGCATTGCTGTTTCTGTCCATCGCCTTGACAGAATTTTCAAAGTAATGGTGGATCTAACAAACGAAATGTTCTGAAATGCAATGTTATGTTTAACCGTAAAACCACTACCATACTGCAGTGTCATGTCCGAGAGTCATGCAAGACCTAGTAATCGGTAACATATTTTTTCTGCTAATTAAAAATGAATAAATTATTTAAAGAATTAATAAGGTAAACAACTCACAGCTGTTAGTAATGTGTGGTGAAGTCATTTATCTCAATGGCATCCCTAGTGGAATTACCAGTATTTATCAAAATGGTTATCCGCCTTTACTGTCCAGTCACCCTAATTGTCCAAGACCTGGAATATCCTAACGAAAAAATGGGACGTGCTGGACGAAAACAGTTTTCAGATTTGGAATCGGCAAGTGAAACCTGTTAAAGTAAAGGTGAAAGACTCCCAGTAGCAAAATGCTTGTTGATCAGTGTTGTTCCTTTTTGGTAGAGTAGTTTATCATTTGTAATGGGATAGCGTTCTGAAAACCCACTCCTACATTGGGAAGGAAGGACAAGTAGATAGAAATGTCAGTGACACTAAATTCTACAGCAGGAAACCAAAATGAGGAAGGAAAAGTGGCTGCTTGTACTTTTGTGAATGGCCTTATTGGCAAAAATAACAAGGGTTCAGCTCACGCAAATTCTAATTTGTTTTTTGATTGTTTACCAACGTTGCATCTTTTAATTAATTAATTAAATTAATTAATTAAGGGATCTTTATACATGCATATAGCTTTAGGCACACCTGTTTGATTTTTTTTTTTTTCCCATGTCTAACTGCTGAAGTCGGTCATTCTATAGGAGCTCAGTTCATATTTTTTTTTTTTTTTCCCTCCCTTGGTTGTGGTCTGTGAAAACAAATGTTTATATTCTTATGTAATAATAGGTTTCAAACTTGTTAGTAATTATCACAGGCTTAATGCAAATATGTTGACAGCACTGGGAATTCCAATAACATTCTTAACCTTCAAAATCCATTTCAGGGTATCTAGTACTCTGACCCTCTGAGCAGAGGCCATGCACTGGGAAATTCCTTTAAAATTTAACATGTATATCTACACCTTAACACCAGCAAGACCAAGGAGCTGGTGGTGGATTTTAGGAGGCCTAGGCCCCTCATGGACCTTGTGTGCAGAGGGTGCAGACCTATAAATATCTGGGAGTGCAGCTAGATGATAAATTGGACTGGACTGCCAATACTGATGCTCTGTGTAAGAAAGGTCAGAGCTGACTATACTTTCTTAGAAGGTTGGCGTTCTTCAACATCTGCAATAAGATGCTGCAGATGTTCTACCAGAAGGTTGTGGTGAGTGCCCTCTTCTACGCGGTGGTGTGCTGGGGAGGCAGCATAAAGATGAAAGACGCCTCACGCCTGGACAAACTTGTTAAGAAGGCAGGCTCTATTGTAGGAGTAAAGTTGGACAGTTTAACATCTGTAGCAGAGCAACGGGCACTAAGCAAACTCCTGTCAATCATGAAGACTCTACTGCATCCACTGAACAGTGTCTTTTCCAGGCAGAGGAGTAGCTTCAGTGACAGACTGAGCAGATCGTTCCTCCCCCACACTATGCAACTCTTCAATTCCACCCGGGGGAGTAAATGCTAACATTACTCGGTTATTGTCTGTTTTTACATGCATTTTTATTACTATTTAATTTAATATTGTTTTTGTATCAGTATACTGCTGCTGGATTATGTGAATTTCCCCTTGGGATTAATAAAGTATCTATCTATCTATCTATTGGAAGTCAGTGGAATCTTGAGCACCTATAGAAAAAATAGGGGGTAAGTGTAAACTCGATAATGATGAGGTTCAGATTTTGGTCACTACTCCATGAGTTGAATCCCAGACTTGTATTTGAGGAGGTAGCACATTAAACGTACACTCTAAAGCAGTGTTTCCCAACCTTGGTCCTGGGGGCCCACTGTGGCTGCAGGTTTTTGTTACAACCGGCTTCTGTTTTTCCTTGGACTTGCACTAATGTGTGTGTATTAAAAGGTACCAATAGTTATATGGGAATAATGTATTTTGTTTCTAACAATATTTTCATCTTGATTTTCATTCTACTTTACTAGGTGTTCTAATTGTTTCTTTAATCCATTATTTACTAATTAGTGGGTCTGACGCTAAAGTAGTTGCAGTCAGTATGTCTGCTCTGCTCATTTTAAATTGGCATTAATAAGATATACAGCAAAGGGGAAAAATATAATGAAATTAACAAAAGAGAGTTAAGAATTTAAATCTATAGCAAAAGCAGAAATATTTCTAAATGTAAAAATCATGCCGCTGTGCTTTTCTGAATGTAGAATAAAAGAAAAAAATACCAGCTAATTAAACTAGATCAGTGTTATCAGGTATTGTCACTGATTAGCAATCTGGTTGGAACAAAAACCTGCAGCCACAGTGGGCCCCCAGGACCGAGGTTGGGAAACACTGCTCTAAACTGCTTGAGTGGGAGTGTGTTAGAATCTGTCCTACAGTGTCCTCATGTTTAGTCCAGAGTTGTTCTTTTCTTAGTTGCTAATACTGCTGGATTTGAAATCTAGCTTAAAAGGTAGACTTAAGTGGCTTTGTAAGTAGGAGGCTGGATGGATATTGGGTGTGTGTTCAGTTTATTAACCTTACAGAATTATTACATTTTTAGTTTTCCCGTATTTGTAAGCTTTTTTTCCCCTTTCTTCCTTAGCTGCAGCCATCATACAGGTAGAAGATGAAACCACTGGTACTATTGAAAACATAATTGTAGAAGTGAAGAAGGAACCAGAGGCACTTCAAGATGAGGCAAATGGTCAGACTGTCCAACTCCCAGTGGTAGAATCTGCCCCCAATGGAGACCTGACACCCGAAATGATTCTCAGTATGATGGACCGGTGATGGGAACAAGAGCTCTTCTGTATTTTGTTCCTCATTTTTAAAAATTTCTCCCCTTTTTTAGGTTTCCATTTCTGGCCCAAGATTTGTTCAGATGCAGCTACAACAACTCTTTATGCTTTATTTGCTTCTATTTTGACCACTCAAGTTATTGGAGCGCTGTGATATGCTAATATGTGCAAGTGAATTGCTTTTTATCCAAGGGGGTTATATAAATATATATATATATATGTGTAATATGTTGATAGAGGGTCATTTATCTGTATTGGGCTGGGACAGAAGGGTGGAAAGCGAACTGTTGAAACATACAAGATGCTTTGTACAGTTCTGGATTGTATATCACTGCTACAGGGAAAATTGTAATTTCTTATTACCCCCTCCCTCATCAAAATTCATTATTTTTTCAACATTTAATTAAAAGCTTCTTTTTTTGTCTAAAGGCATGCTGAGCAAAAGATTATGAATTTTACAGACTGCAGATGTGTACAACACATAGTGGATATTGGCCTTGCAATATTAAACTCTTCAAGATTATGTCTTGTACAAAGCATCTTAATGTCTTGCCTGTAAATAACATTTTTGTTTTAATTTTTTACATTTTAATCTTTTTCTAGTAATTTCAGACATTGTAAATGCTTAAAGACAGAATAACATTTTAACAGTAGTTTTGGATTCCGCTAATGAAACCAGTCAGTCTGTAGTGTGTACATGTGCAGATTTACTATTGAATCATGTAGAGTAACTTTGCCCCTTTTATTGTTCAATTTAAATTTGGTATATTCTGGAGCACACTAATCACCAGTGGTAGGTCTTGGAGGAGTGGGTACATTTTAAGTGTAAATTTTAAAGAGCATATTTAGGCCATCCGTTTAATATTTTTGTAGATTAACCCAATGTTTCTGCATCATTTGTATTTTTGACTGTAAAAGATCTTATGAATCCATGAGCCTTTCTGGGAAGGAATGAAATAAGGTAAATTTGGAGGTATGAATCAAAATGTAGTAATTGTGTTGGGATTAAAAAGATACAAATGTGAAACAACTGGGTAACATGATTCTTGTATAGTGTCACTTAAGGGGTATTTACGCTTTTACAAAACATTTTGATTTAGATTTTCTTTTTTTAATTTTTGGCTCTTACAATTCTAGGTTGATGCATTTTTGTATTTAGGTATAATGTGTGATTCTCTCCCCGTCCCCACCAATCCTTTTTTTTTTTTTTTCCTTTCCTTCAGTGATTGAAAGGCCAAAACGATTATGGAGGGGAAAAAGCACCGTTTACTAGTGTGGGTTGGGGGAATGAGGACTTATTAAAGGCTGGGAAGAAGAATGTATTGCTGTACAGCTAATAATAAAAAAGAGAACTAAGTGATTTTGTGTACTTGAATTATCACTCAGCACATTAATATTCCAGAACAGTCAAATTTCCTGCATATTGCAACTTTCCCTCTCCTGCCACCTAAAAGCCATATAATTGTTTAAGCAGTTGATATTCATTTAAAGTGTCGTCTGATATTGGAACATGAGTAAAGTTTGAATCACTGTTCTAAGCTAATTTTGCAATTCTGCTCACAAGTATCTAGGATAATCATAACCTTTTAATTTTATAGAGATATGAATTAAGTTCACTTAATGACTTATGGGAATGGAAGTAACCCAAATAATGGGAAAAATAAACCCTGCTTTTCGTTTTCCTTTTAATCATTATGGGATTTTTGGCAGAACTGTTAGTTATATTTATTTGTATTTATTTATCTGAATGTCTCAATTGTAGGAAGTGGTTTCATGTTTTCAAAATACAAGCTTCTCTGCTCTTTGGAATCTTGTGACATTTCTGTGCCTGATTTGTCCATCAGCTATGATGGCGTTTATATGCAGTATACAGTTTAAGCACCACCTATTCTGGATTGTTGATCTTTTTAATCTGGGTCTGTGCTCTAGCGAAAGGATACAAGATCAGTCTTTAATGCTTGTTATAGCTTTTGGTATTTTGTTTTAATCATGTGTGTTTCATATCTGAATAATTAGTTTGAGTTTCAAACTCTTTGCTCAATCAGTGCTTTACAGGTGAGTCTGCAGTCTTCCATTGTATTTGAATGTCTTGCTTTGAACTAGATTTTACTGCACCATAATGTTTGTCTGTTTTGTGCCAGTGAATGCAGGAAGCTGGCAGAGTACATGAGCAAGCATTGCCTTCTCTTCATTTACTGCAATAATTTGAGACTATGCGAGAAGTTTAGTATGTACGTGAATATTAATTGTTTAGAAAGACAGTTTTGGATTGACTTACTCTAAAATACATGTTTTGTGTACCTTTTTAACAATGCTGTTCTGTAATTTTTTATTATAGCAGAATTGTTCTTTATCCAAAGAGTAAATAAACATCACATATTGAGACGATCACACTGCCTGCTTTTTAAACTTCTACACTGAGATTTTTTTTTCTTCCTTTTTGATTGATTCTTGCCTTTTTTTATATGGATGAAATAAGTTTGCCTTCTCACTTTATGTACTGTGTGTGTATGTATATATAGATAGATATAAAAATGTATTATAAATACATTTTTGAGGAGCTTAATTTCCCTTAATGAAAGCAATCCTACCTTAGTGGTGTCACTATTGTTGCAGGAAGGGTTCGTTCATTTTCTGGCCTTTCTGACTGGCATGTAATTTTATATTTCTGTGGAAGACCGTAAAGCTTGTAATGTATGTGCAGTCCGCACTATCATTTAGCTATGCATCAATGTGCATGAAAGCAAAAACAATTTTTAGCCTGGCTCCCAACTTGTTTGTAGATTGGGAGTGAATTTTATGGTGCAAAGTTTAGCTACCTGAATAGGCTTCAACCAGTTAATGTTGTTTTCAATCACTTAACATTTGAATATTTCCCCTGCCTGTGTTTCCCTTGTATGTACAGGTGTTGGGATAAAATTTTACCCATAAAAAAATATTTATTGTAATCTTAACAGTGTTTCCTGAGCCAAATAAATGTAAGGTAGAAACCTTTGCAAATTGTTTTAAATTACCTTATTTAATTTAACCAACTTGTTGTTAGGGTGTACCAGCACATTGGCCATCAATTAGAACTGAGAGTATTTTCGCTTTAATATATGAAAGTGATTAACTATGGCATCACTGTCTGGGAAGCAGGTGACATTTTATTTTTTATATATATATATATATATATATATATATATATATATATATATATATATATATATATATATATATATGTGTGTGTGTATGTATTTGTACTCCTCATTCATCTTCCTTTCATTTTTACTAAAAAAAAAAAAAAAAAGTGTTTACAGTGCATTGATCCAGTCAAATAAAAATGGGATTGATAGATGGCTGCAGTACTTGAAGACAGTTTTGCTGAAACCAGTGAGATTGTGTAGCAGTCCATTTATTAGGGGTCTTGTTTTACAGTAGCTGTTAGTACCATAAAGTGGTCCATTTTGAAAACAATGCCTTTGCAAGTGTGTGACAGGAAAAAAGTGTTTAAAGATTATAGCATTAAATAGAATTCCACCATCAAAGGCAAGTTTCAGCAAAGTAGTGAGAGTTGAACC